>NW_024080823.1:929784-1188283 GCF_003009895.1 Hyaena hyaena
CCGACGCGGGGCTCGAACCCACAAACCGCGAGATCATGACCTAAGCGAAAGTCGGAAAGTCGGACGCTTAACCGCCTAAGCCACCCAGGCGCCCCAGGAAGTGTTTTTTGAAGGGTGTCCCTTGGTCTCTCTTGTTGTGACTTTGGTTATTTTATTACCGTACTTGTAATGATGTTTTGGACTCTCCACCGTGTGTGCTTTGGTTTGTTCCTTGAAGTAGCCCTATGAGGGTGTCTTCCTAGTAGACTCTGTCTCCTTTTCTCTCAGACTCTTGAGGTTCAGAGTCCTTTGTCTTCAGCCCCTCTTTGTTTGAGAGGTGTGGGCAGGAAGTACGGAGCCCCCTAATTCTCCACCATGTTTTTTTCCAGGTCTCTCTAGTTTTTGGAGTAGTGGTTTACTCTATGATCTCACTTCCCTGAGGGAACTCAGAAGAGTTGATTTTTTGCCTTGTTCAGCTTAGGACAGAGTGATAACTTACAAGCTCTTCACGTGCTGGACCGGAAACTGGAAGTTGGCTCACGAAATTTTTACTTTGACAGTGACGGAGAGTTTGTATCTTCATGTTTCTTACTGAGGTTGGATAAGTATCGTTCCAGGGAGTGCAGGCCCTCCTTTGTCTACACCCTCCCCATTGTCCCAGTTGCACTAGAAATGAGCAGGTGTGTGTGAACACATTGGATGTATCTATTGGGCTGGCCCCCTCTCTTCTTCCCCAACTCCGGATGAGTCATGCAGCTCTGAGCCATGGCTCCTTCCTATGTAAAATAGGCATTTCCCACGCAGTTGAGAGCATCTGAATGGAATACTTGGCTAATAAGGATTTCTTTATTATAATAATAGGATATGCTTCTACTTTGCGGATTAATGAGAGACATCCTGTGGGTTGTCTTCCATGAAAACCAAGTGTTCTAATGGATTTTAAGACATATATGGGGGGAGGCCATCCTTAGAGTGTATCTTAGATACTACTATTAAGAGTCATACTCTAGTTAAAAATCAATTCAAGGTGGTATTGACCCTGGCTGTCATGTTTTTAGCTGTTACACAGTTGATTTTCTTCAGAGATAGGATAGGAATGTACTGACGGTCCCTTTTTCTTTGAGTTATTACCAATAACTTGGTTAAGGCGCTATGTCCTTTTATTTCACCAAAGAACTTTATCCTTTTTTGTTGTAACATTTTTTCTTGCTAAATCCACGTACACATGAGATTTTCCATTAGACGTTCGTTTGCTCTGGCAGAAAAAACTATTTCCCACAAGCACGATGGGCACGGCCAGAATTTTGTGGTCGGCAAGGACCCACTGTTCACAGCGCTCTCCTCTGTGTCAAGTGGGTTGTTCAGAAACTCAGCTTCCTGTGTTCTAGGTGTTGGATATCTAGCAGTTGTAGACAGATGGGTGGGAGGAGGCAGCACGAAGCCAAATATAGGAGCCTGGTGTCTTCCAGCACAGCCACAAAACCCACGGACAGATGTAGGAACCAGATTCAAGATAGCAAGGATGCCCCCAGGCAACAGCCTCAACTTTTTTGACCAGACCTATTTGCAGAAATATTTTGAGTATAGATCTCCTTTGCTCCGTATATATTAAAATACTTGTAGGTTAAACACGTATTACCACACTAATCTAGTGATACATTCCAGAGCATATTTTAAATTAAGATGTTATAAAGGATTCGGAAAGGTCTACTGTGTCTTTACCCCCAAAAACAGCCTGTGTGGCTCCACTATGGCGGCCACTGCCCTTGAGTCTGCCATGGCTTACAACAGCCCAGATTATTGTTTCAACTCAATTTCCCATCCCAGCCCACCCTACTTTTAGGCAGACTCTGGAATTTTCACTAAAGCCGGCTAGTCAAGTGGCCGTGGCAGAGGGGCGGCCGGGAGGCTGGGGTCGTGGCCATTGTTTTCTGGTGGAAGCTTGCTCTTCCACACTCAGCAGCAGGGCCATGGGGCTTGAGGAGCACAGACCAGCCTGTAGGCTGAGCCAGAGCGCAGTCCAGAAGGACTTTGTGACCGGTGTGCAGGACAGAACCGCTAACGTGAGCACCAGCAGCTGGATTTATAAAGAGCCCAGGTCTAGCGTTTGCCTGTTAGAGATCTGGGATTTCCTCCCCAAGTTCTTCGGTCAAAACCTGGTCCGTGAAGAAGGTCTGAGAATTGGAGTGAGAGATCTGGTCAGCATCGTCTTTCAGTTCTGTTTATTTGGATCTCACTGTCCTCAGGAGAGACCGGGGATAGGGTGTGGGGGCAGTTGTGAAGCAGTTTGCTTCTGACCTCACCCAGGTCATGGTGGGCAGGAGTCCTGTAGAAGCTCCCTAAGGTCAAGGGTGACTCAGTGAATCGTGCATTTCCCTTCGTAGAATTGCTCCTGGTCTGGGTCATGGGCAGCTCGAGGTCAGATTGGCTAAAGAAAGGAAGGAGTCGTTTGTTTTCTTTGCTTCCTGGGCGGGTTTCCTGGAGCCTCGCAGAGAAGGCCGCAGTCATGCTCGTGAGGAGAGTCCTGCCTCCTAGGAGGCCGCTGGCTTTGGGACATGTCCATTATTCGACAACTGCTTTCTAGAAGCTAAGGAGGAGCTGCGAGGTCCTTAACGTCCTAAACGCGCTAGGATAGCACAGTCCCTGTCCTCTTTTCCAGTTTTTCTGGTCATTTATGAAATAGCGGCCACAGAAGAACTGTCCATGAGAGCTGTCCGTGAGAAACACGGGGCTCGAGGACAAGGACAGTGTCCTGAGCCAGGAATTGGGGCACTATGAGGTATTTGGTCTGAGACAAATAGTGAATATTTTACAGCTTCCTTTTCCTTATCTGGAAAATGGAGACACTTTCTCGCTCTGAGATCCCTTGACTCTGTTGTTTTCACTCTACCTTTCTGTTGCCTTCTAGTCTCTCTTCCCAGATTAGGATCACCAGTCGTACTGCCCTGGACATGGGGTAAGGATACGTCTCTTTGTGTTCCGCCACCCTCCTTCCAGATTTCAGGTCTGGAGCAGAAGGCCTTTGGTCCTTAGGTTCTGGGCCCCTACTTCCCTTTTGGCCACTGAAGTTGCTTTTCAGTGCTGACTTTATTTTTTTCTTTCTTTCTTTTTTTAAATGTCTTTATTTTTGAGAGAGAGAGAGAGAGTGTGTGTGAGCAGGGGAGGGGCAGAGAGAGAGGGAGACACAGAATCCAAAGCAGGCTCCAGGCTCTGAGCTGTCAGCACAGAGCCTGACATGGGGCTAAAACTCTAAAACCGCGAGACCATGACCTGAGCCGAAGTCAGACACTTAACTGATGGAACCACCCAGGCGTCCCTCAGTGCTGATTTTCAAAGTGTTCTTGCAAATAGAGTGTTTGTCAGGGTTTCTGTTTCTTGAAAGTTTATCTGATGGAGACGAACTTTATCTTTTGTTTCCCCACCCTGGGTGCAGAAAAGGCTTCTGTGGTTTGAAAAATGAGTCTTTCCCAGTAATTGCCCTCCTCAGTCCTCTGCTCTTGTGTCCTCAGCCTCTCTCCATCTGACTGATGAGACCAGTGGGCAGGATGGCCACGATCCAGGACAGTGAGGAACGGACCGTCTGCAGGGCTCTCGCGCTTCAGATGCGGATGTGTCCTTTGGGAGTAGATTTTGGTTTTGCCTTTCAGAAACCTTGGTATCATTCTCGCGTTCGTTATAACCTCGTGGGAGGGGGTGAGGCCTCGAGCGACATGGAGAGGGAGAGGGTGGGGAAAGGAGAATCCTAATTAGGGTTTGGGTTGTCTGGGAGGGGTCCTTCCCGGGTGTCTCCTCCGGCCCCCTCCCCAGCCCGCTGCTGCCTCATTATGTGAGATAGTTGATCTCTCAGAACAGAAATTGCTCGCGTTTACGCAAAGATGAATGACACGGGAGTGGCGAGATGTGTAATAGAACCCACGTCCCGGTGTGAATTGCCGCTGATGCTAATGGAAACGTTTGAGCTTCTCTACTCCCCACCTGCCCAAAGAAAGATGAGATGAACCACTTGTGTGTTTATCCAGCATTGCTGCCGAGTCGGGAGAAATGCTCTCCTGACCTCTTTTTCTCCTTCCGAGGGATTTAGTGCGTTCCAGCACTGTGCGTTCTTGAAAAAACTTGTGGTGAGATGCACATAGCATAACATTCGCCATCCCAGCTGTCTTTAAGTGTACAGCAGAGCGGCGCCAGGGACATTCACACGGTTGTGCGGCCGTCAGTCACCCCCTTCCATCTCCAGAACTTTTCTCATTTTCCGAGCTGAAACCCTGTCCCCGTGAAACACTAAAGCCCATCCTCCCCACCCCATCCCCACCCCTGGCCCCTGGCAGCCGTTGCCCTACTGTCTGTCTCTTTGAACTCAACCCTTCCAGGTGCTTCAGGGAAGTGGAATCACACGGGGGGTGTCCCTGTGTAACTCGCGTGTTTCACTCGTGCAGCGTCCCCCCCAGGCTCATCCATGTTGTAGCCTGTGTCAGAGCTTTGCTCCTTGCTTCTTATGACTGAACACCCTCCCCCCCGTATGTCTGTGCGCCGTGCGCCCTGCCAGCCACGTTGTGTGGGTAGTGCTGTGGGACAGCTAACCGCAGGTCTGCACCGTGTCATGGTGAGGAAAGTTAAGCGGCTGAGCATCCTTCAGGGAAGCATCTTTCTAGAAGCACACAATACAGGGCACCTGGGTGGCTCAGTTAGCTGGGCGTCCCACTCTTGATATCACCTCAGGTCGTGAGGATTGAGCCCCGCGCCAGACTCCACACTGACAGTGTGGAACCTGCTTGGGATTCTCTCTCGCCCTCTCTCTCTGCCCCTTGCCCATCTCTCTTTCTCTCTCTTAAAATAAATAAATATTAAAATAAATAAATACGTTTATGTGAAAATTTAATTCAGATAAGCAAACATAAGAAGATTATTCACACAGAATTCTACCACCCCAAAATAACCACCGTTACTCTCCTACTGAGTGCTCCTCGGGACTCATCACGTTTCCACGCGCGCTCCCCCACCTGACCGAGGTGAGCTGGCGTCTGCCCCCTCTCGGCTGTGCCCAGCCCAGCGACAGGAGGCCTGGAGCCCTAGACCCAATTTTGGAGTCAGCTCCTGGACCTCTTAGGGTTTCCTCTTGAGTTCTTACAAAACATTTGCAAGTCTGCTAGGGGAGTGACATTGCAGAGGCTTTGGAGGATTACCTGAGAGGCCTCCCCTCACGTGCCCCTCTCTCTCCATGGTAGCACCTCGGGGTTCTCCCTGAGTCTGTTCTGAGGAGACCTCCCCCCTCTCTCCTTCTCTTCCTCCTTCCCCCCCTCCTCCCTCCTTCCTCCTCCCTCGTCAGGGAGGGACAGGCCACAGGCAGCCCCTACCAGCTGGTTACATCGACATTTTTACACATGTGGCACCACGCTGTCCTTCACCTGTTTCTTCCTGGAATATTCCAGCACAAACACCTTTCCATGTCCATAAAGAGCCCCCTACAACATTTTTAATGATGGCCACATACCCATCAGCATAAGCTCCTTGAACTTGTCCTGTATTGCAGGACATAGAGAGGGTTTCCGGCGAACATCTTTTGAGGCGAATCTTTATATGCCCTGAATTACTTCCTTGGAAGAAATTCCTAAAACTAAAACCACAGGGTCAATGACAATGCATGTATTTAAGGATTTTTTCCATAGTAATCGCCAGATTGTCTTCCGGGGGACCCGTTTGCTTGCATCTTAGCCAACATTGAAAAACAAACCTTCTAACATCCTTTCCCCCCACCTTCCAACAAGTAAGACAGCAAAACTGAGGCCATAGATCAGGCCGCCAGCCAGAAGTGTGATAGAGCTATTAAAGAAAGAGCTTAAGCTTTAATAGTAGAAGTAGAGCATCCAGAACAATCGGATGGCATCTCGTGCTCTGTGTGCTGACACACCGCACCTGAAGTATCTTTGTTCCGTTCCGGGCATGGGGTTTTCTGAGACGTTCATAAGTTAGAGCAGGTCCAGATGATGGTGACTCAGACGGCGAGGGGGACGGAAGCAGCATCTGATGAGGAGCACTTAAAATAACTGGATGTTTTTACAGAAGGACCTAGAAGGGGAAAATGGAATCGTGATGTCCAAATATTTGGAAGGCAGCCATATAAAAGAGGCTGAAGACTAATTTTTTTTTTCTTTTTATTTGAGACTCCAGAGAGTGGAAGTTGCAGGCAAGCAATTTTTGTTATGGTATGAGGAAGCCTGTGTCAACAATTCCAGCTGTCTGATGAAACGGGCTCCTTTTTAAACAATGGTTTCCCTATCATTAGAAACTTGTAAGCTGTGGCTAGATGCTAGGGGTTTTCTTTTTTATTGTTATTAAGAAAAAAATTTTTTTAATGTTTATTTTTGAGAGAGACAGAGCATGAGCAGGGGAGGGCCAGAGAGAGAGAAGGAGACACAGAATCCAAAGCAGGCTCCAGGCTCTGAGCTGTCAGCATAGAGCCCGATGTTGGGCTCGATCCCACAAGCTGTGAGATGATGACCAGAGCTGAATCAGATGCTTAACTGACCACGCCACCAGGCGCCCCTTTTATTATTTTTTTAAATGTTTATTTATTTATTTTTAAAAATTTTTTTTTTTTATTTCTAGGAGAGAGAGAGACAGCGTGAGCAGGGGAGGGTCAGAGAGAGAGGGAGTCACAGACTGAAACAGGTTCCAGGCTCCGAGCTGGCAGTCAGCACAGAGCCCGACGCGGGGCTCGAACCCACGAACCGCGAGATCATGACCTAGGCGAAAGTCGGACACTTAACCGACTAAGCCACCCAGGCGCCCCAATGTTTATTTATTTAAAAAAATTTTTTTTAATGTTTATTTTTGAGACAGAGAGACCGAGCAAGAGTGGGGGAGGGGCAGAGAGAAAGGGAGACACAGAATCCGAAGCAGGCTCCAGGCTCTGAGCTGCCAGCGCAGAGCCCAATGCGAGGCCCAAACCCACCAACCGTGAGATCATGACCTGAGCCGAAATCAGATGCTTAACTGACTGAGCCACCCAGGCGCACCAAATACTTATTTTGAGAGAGAGAGAGAGAGAGAGAGAGAGAGAGAGAGCATGAGCAGGGGAGGGGCAGAGAGAGAAAGAGGGAGGGGAGAGAGAGAATCCCAAGCAGGCTCCACACGATGTGAGGGCTCTAACTCATGAACCATGAGATCAACCTGAGCTTAAATCAAGGCAGACGCTTAACAGACTGAGCCACCTGGGCGCCCCCTAGAGGATAGAGGATTTAATGAAGAGATTTTCCCACACAAGTAGAGAAATGTAATCCCTGGCTCCTTCTGACTCTAACCACATATGTTTTCAGCATTCAAGAAGGGCGTGCGTGGCCTCACCAGAGACTCCGTGACACCAGCGAGGGGGGCAGGGCTGGGGAAGACAATACCACAGCTGGCGCCACGTGCAAGGATGCTTGCCAGGGACAGCGGGCCTGCTTTGGGGGCTTTGCTTAAATTTCTTTAAAGCAAGTTGTCGGCCACAGTGGAAGGAACACAGAGTTGGGGGGGAAAGGCTGTGGTGCCATCATTTTACACTTAAGTCCCCCAATTTGTAAAAGGGGAAGAGTAATAATAACACTACAGATTCTACGGGGTGATTGTGAGGTGAGATTGGGCCTGGGTGGTGGCTGTCCTGGGGTCACTGGTTAATAGACGCCCCCTCTCTCTGCTTCTATCATCGTGTATCAGCTTCGATTGTGTTCACTTCGATACCTGTACTAACATTCGGGATGAAACAGATGTTCAGGAGAGAGCATGTACAAGCTAAATTAATTATAATCAGACACTGTTGCATAGAAGAAGAATGAAGAGCTTCTATTTAAAATTAGGGGAAAAATTGGGGCGCCTGGGTGGCTTAGTCGGTTAAACATCCGACTTACGCTTAGGTCATGATCTCGTGGTTCGTGGGTTCGAGCCCCGCGTCGGGCTCTGTGCTGACTGCCAGCTCGGAGCCTGGAGCCTGTTTCAGTCTGTGACTCCCTCTCTCTCTGACACTCCCCTGCTCACGCTGTCTCTCTCTCTCTTTCCTAGAAATAAATAAAACATTAAAAAATAAATAAATAAATAAAATAAAATAAAATTAGGGGAAAAATCTACGAAGATACCAGGGTTTCAAGCCAGGAATAGACCTCATAGTTCAAAGCAAAACTGTGTCCCCATGTTTTTTTAGTTATTTTGATGGTGCAAATAAGTATATATATTTTTTCTTTTATAGTTTATTGTCAAGTTGGATTCCATATAACACCCAGTGCTCATCCCCACAAGTGCCCTCCCCCATGCCCATCATCCCCCTTCCCCTCTCCCCCACCCTCCATCTGCCCTCAGTCTGTTCTCAGTATTTAAGAGTCTCTTATGGTTTGCCTCCTTCCCTCTCCTTAACTGTTTTTCCCCCGTCCCCTCCCCCACGGTCCTCTATTAAGTTTCTCCTGATCCACATATGAGTGAAAACATATGGCATCTGTCCTTCTCTGCCTGACTTAACAAATAAGTATATTACAATATATTAAATAAGTTAAGAACATTTATCCTACAACAATTCTGATTTTTTTTCCTAATGTCTTCTTTAAGCAATTAAAGCACTTTTAATCCTCTTTGAATCTCCTGTTTTTTCCATCCATAAAAATGCCTTGTGTAGGATTTCTTAGTCCAGGAGACGGTTCCTCCTGGGTGAGCAAAATATCCTGTTCTACCAGCTACCCAGTGACAAATAAAAATAATGTATAATTTACACGTCGTTGCCATTGAAGTGGCTGTGTTTGTTTGTGATCCTGGCCCTGGCCCATTCTCCCCTTTCATGTTGTGGCGTCGTGACCTCCTAGAGGAAACTATTAAGAATTTTTTTTTTTCTTTTAAGCATAGTAAAATTGCATTCCATTTGAGATCAACTAGGAGGTTAAAATAAATCTGCGAGCTTTGTCCTTTGATTTAAAATACATTCTATTACCCTTCTTGGCTGCTTTCCCGGAGGAGGCTGCTCTGTTTTACTCAGAGGAGCTTTCAGTTTGTTTAAGCCGTCTTTCCCGGGCAGGATGGGAGTGAGGCGCTCCCACCCAGCCAGGATATAGCGGCGCAGGATCCAGAAATCTCCTGCCACCTGAAGCCGCTGGCCTGGTGGGACCCCTCCGGGCCGCGTCACTTCCCTCCCACCCCCCATACACCTGTGAGCGTAGGCAATACGGCTGTCCTTGGGGGCCCATGTCAGCATAGCCCTGTCCTGGTGAGGGCCTGAGGTCTCTAATGGGAAGACCGTGTGTGTGTGTGTGTGTGTGTGTGTGTGTGTGTGTGTGTCCCTCAGCACTTGGGTTTTCTTACGTTTTGTGATATTAACCCTTTGAAAGTTCATGTTCATAGACTGACGTCGTCGTCGTTTCCTTAAACATGAGGCTTAGTGAAAAGAACTGGTAAGAAAGAAATGACGTTGTTTGGCAGTGTATTCTTTTAAGTTAAAATTAACCAGACGAGTTGTCTAAGTGCAAGCCATTCCCTGGCGGTCAAAGTGTCTTTTCCAAAAGATCAGTTGTAGGGTCAGTTACTAGAAGCCTAGAACGAGCTTTCCTGCGGAGATGCTGTCTTGGGCGGCACGTAGGACCCCCACACCAGCTGGAAGGGATCCCGACCTCAGGCCTCATAGCTCGGGGGGTCGCCCCATCCACAGCCTCCATCTGGGCCCCGTGGACCCTGTGTGGTTATGAAGACCAGCTGCTCTCTCTGCCTGCGGGGTGCCCTGCTGTCTTCCAGCATGGACTGGATTGCGGCATGTGTGGTGTGGGGGGCACTGCTGATCCTCAGCTAGGAAAACAAAGATTTGGAAACGTTAGAAGTCTCTCGGGAGGCTGCTTGTGGGGAGGGGGGTTAGGAGGGAGAGAAGAAACTCTGGGTTCAAGAAGCGTCAGACTACAGAGTTTGTTCTGTGAAGGAGGCAGGTGTAACAGAAGAATGTCCGTGGGCAGGTGAGACACGGAAGTCAGACGGGAAGAGAAAACGAAAGAAATGGTTGGGCCTGGGGTGTATGTGGCCAGGAGCAGTGTGGTAATGGCTGGCACAGAGTGGGCACGTATGTGTCTTCTCACTCCCAACCCGAGGACAGCTTCCCCACGGGGACCTTGAGCAGAGACTCGTCAGGGTCTGGTTTGTCCCTTCAGATCCAGGCTCTTGTCCTGCAGGCGGTTGCCTCCGAGCCTCACTCTCTCCCGCCTCCAGACATTGTTTCTTGTGCTAGAAGGCAAGAAGGGGACAGTGCCCTTCAGCCAGCCCACACTGGGAGGCCTCGGGCGTCCATCCGAGGGTGCCCAGGGGCAGTGGGGGAGTGCTCTTCGCTTCTTCTTGCAGGTAGCTGGCCCTTCCTTGGACCGGCCTCCGCTCCCAGCATGTTTCCGGCTCCACCCATGATCCATGATCGTGGCAACAGGACCATCCAAGGCTGTAGGCGATGCCCAGGCTCTAGAAGGGCTTTGCCGGATAGTGCTTTGCATTATTCAACACGCACCGAGTGGCAGGTTTGAGGCTGGGCCCCTGCCTAGAAACAGAGAGGAAAAAAAGCAAACAAGTAAAGAGAGTGAGTGCAGAGTGCCCCGGTGCTGGGGGTGGGGGGTGGAGAGCAGAGCCAGCCCTGGCTTCACCCACCCTCTGTGCTCAGAACTAGGGCAGCAGGGAGAGAGTACAGAGCTGTCAGTTTCCATTCGGTTTCCGTCACCTTTATCCAGACGCCAATACTCCTTGAAAAGAGGGCACCGATGTGGTTAGGAGGGTATCGTGGGCTGAGCTGGGTGAAGAGGTGTGTGAGGACCCGTGGGCTGTCTGCAGAACCCGCTCTGTAACTCATGGGGGGAAGGACAGGGCATACACGGTCATCTCTGTTTTCAGGGGTGGACTTGAGCTTCGCCCTTGGCGGGATTCGGAGTTACATTGTTAGAGGGTCGGGAGCATTTTCAAGGCCCTCTGGGAGCAGGTCTGTGGAAAAGCGGTGGCTGGAATGGAGTCATGTGTGAGGGAGAGGGAAGAGGCATGCCGTAGGACGAGGCCACAGCTGGGGATGCACGGGAGGGCCTCTGGGAGGTGGTGGCCACGTCGAGAAGCAGCCCTGCCTTGCAGTGTTAGAATGTCTCATTTGTAAGTCTATACTGGACATGAGCTCAGCGTGGATGGTGGAGGGCACAGTTTAGTAAGGGCTCACAGGTAGACTGTGGAGGGATGAGACTGGATGGGTATTGAGGTCTCAGCCATAGCAACGTAAGTACAGGGTGGCTCACTGGGGCCCTGGGCTCTGCTGTGGCTCCTCATTGAGGAGGCTGGTGATGCTGGAGTGACAGAGCAGGGCCACATACACTAGAGGTGAGCAGAGACCCTCACGTTCAGGGTCCACGAGGGCCGGGCTTCAAGAAAAGATGTGCTTATAGGCACCCGGGACTCCTCCCCGGGTGCAGGCAGGATCTTCCTGAGCGAGGAATGGAGGGAGCAAGTGATTGTTGGCGGGGGGGAATCATCCACTTCTTTACTCTGGAGGTTCCCCCTCTGAGCATCCATCCTTGTTCCTGTGGCCAGAGTCACATTCCTAGAGTGCAAATTGGATCGGCATTCATCGGTGCAGTTTCTGCGCTCCCCAGAATGTGGAGAGTATAGTTGGAGCAGTGGAGCCAGAGTTGAGCCTCGGGGCTGGGCGCGGACTGGCCTTCGCCTCTCCCGTCACCCCTGTCTTCACGCCCCCTTCCCCCCATCCTGGTGTGTCTTCAGCACAGCCCTTCCATATCCGTTCACGCCTCAGACCCGTCCACATGCGCCTTCCCTGGGGCCTCTTCTGAGCCCCTTTCCCCTCGACTATAGACCCCTTGTCTGCATCACGGGTCGCATCACGGGTCGGCACACCTTTCCCACAGAGAGTATGCATAGCTCGAGGGCAGAGGCTGCGTTCTGTTACGTATGCTTGCCCACTCAGGGCTGGCGTCTTCTCTGTACTGGCCCGTTGCACCAGCCTGGGGAAGAGAGAAGGCAGTGAATGTTTTCTCCAGAATTAAGAACTTCCTTACAGTGAGTGTGCCCAAAATAGAATGGCTGTCTTGTGAAGTGAGTGGATCCCCAGGACTGCAGATGTTAGCAGGAACAAAATGCCGAGATGCCCCTTAAAAGAGAGTCTTTACGGGGCCCCTGGGTGGCTCCGTTGGTTAAGCCTCTGGCTCTTGATTTCCACTTAGGCCATGATTCCCCAGGTTATGAGATCGAGCCTCACACTCAGTGTGGAGCCTCCTTGGGATTCTCTGTTTCTCCCTCTCTCTCTTTCTCTCTCTCTCTCTCTCTCTCTCTGCCCCTCTCCCGGACCTGGACTCTCTTTCTCTCTCTCAAGAAAAAAAAGAAAAAAGAGTCTTCCAGCTGTAAGATGTGACCTGGGGGCTCTGGGACTCCACAGGAAACAAGAAGGTAGAAATGGGGCTGGAAACCCACCCCTACCCGGTCCCGCGCACACATGGCCTCCACAGGGTGACCCTCTCCCTCACTCCCTTTCCCCTTTTGAGCAGAAGGGTAGCATCTACATCTGCACCTGGCCTCGGGGGGCGGGGGGGGGGGGGTCAGGACAGAGGGTGAAGGGCACCACCCCAAGGAATGGGAGAGAGGCTGAGCGCTATGCTTCCTGTCTCTGTCCCTGGGATACCTCACCTAAGAAATTCAGAAGCCACTGAAGTGAGACACTGAGGGGCCTCACTGATCACGATGTGACTGACAGTAAAACAGATATGATCTGAGAATAGGCCACCAGGCCTTCCGTGTTCCTGACCGTTCTTTCCACCACTAACAGACACTCTTTCCTCCCTCCTCCCCTGCCCCACCTTTGAAATGTGATGGTATCACATTGTCCCTCTGCCTGAAGCAAGCAGGGAATGACATTGTGTTTCTTATTTTTTCCACGTGTTTCCTGGGTACAGCAGTTGGGGATGGAAGGATAGAGGTGCAGACATGGGTGACCTTGGCCACGGGCCCCCTTCTCCCTAAGGTCAAAGGCAGAAGGTGCTCGCAGGCAGCAGGGAGCTGTGGACTCTGCTCGCCTGTGTGTTCCGGCCTGTGCTCACCTGGGCAAGGTGCTCACAGGAACCTCAGAAGACGAGGGTCCCCTGCGGTACTTCCCACTCATTTCCCAGGGTCAGCTGCAGAGGTGAGACACCCCCCAGGAGGGGCAAGGCAGGCTGAGCAGCTCCCAGAGACCCTCCCAAGCAAGGAGGCTAAACCCACAAAGCGGAGGTAATTGTGTTTGTGTTTAGCCAGTTCTGTGTATTAAGTCAGTTCATTTTGTACAGTAGTCAGTGGCTTAGGCGTTCTTACCGCCGTCATTACTGTTATTTTCCACCACAACTTAAGACGCAGAATGTTCTGATTGCATACAGACTAGAGGCTCAGGAAGGATGGGTGAGCTGAACTCAGGCCTGGAGCCTCTGCCCATGTTCCGTGGACGCTGGCTGTGGGGCCCCCAAGGCCCATCCGTGACCCGGGCATTGACATGGGACCACTTGTTAACCCCGCGTCCTGTTTCTCTGCACTGTGACCCGTGATCTGATGGCGGGCTTGAAAGGGCAGCGCTGTCAGCAGACAAATGGAAAAAGCCACCCCCATCCGGCCGGGTTGGAGAACTCTTCTCAGATGTGGTGTCAGGACAGTGATACCAGCCTTGAGAGCCAGTAGGAGACTGGGTTCTTCTGAGCAGCGTGCAGGATTTGGGGTGCTTTTTTAGGATCAGTCTTAGGTGCCTTAGACCCAGGTGGAGACCATCTGTAGGGTGGACATATCTCCGTGCGTGCGATGCCGTCGGGTGCTGGGGTCTGTTGCTGAGAAATAAACAGGAGGTGTGGCCCGAGGCTGAGGAACTCATTCCCAGTCCTGCTGGGGAGGGGGTTGTGTGTGCCTGGGGCAGGTGGTTGCGGGGGGATAAACCAGAAGATCCTGCTTCTCAGAGGAGCTTGACCTTGAAGGGCGGGGAAGGCTTGGGCCAGCTGTGTGTGTTCACAGAGGGGACAGGGGACCCAGGGAGGCTGCCTGAGGGCTGGGCTAGAATTGGGTGGGGATCCTCACCCAGCCCCGTAAGGCAGGGCAAGGTTGCAGACCGGTGGCTTGTCCTGCTTGTGCAGTCATGATCCAGAAGAGTCCATGTGACAGAAACCTAGGTTTCCACACTCATGGGGCCACACGATTCCCCCTTTTAAGAGAAGTCTGTCTTCTAGAAATTGATTTCTTAAATATTCTCATAACTCACTTAATAAGCAAACAGTTTTCCCAGGCCTTCTTAGGATGATGCCCACCGTCTCCTCTTGTGTTCTTTAATTGCAGGTGGTTTTCCATCATCTTTGGGGATGAAGCTGCTTTCTGGCTTCTCCTGTGAAGTTGTTGTTGTTGTTGTTGTTGTTAATTTCAGAGAGAATGCAAGCAAGCACTAGCAGAGAAGGGGGCAGAGAGGGAGAGAGAAAGAATCTTAAGCAGATTCAACACTCAGCACAGAGCCCGATGCAGACCGCAATCCCACGACTTTGGGATCATGAGCTGAAATCGAGAGTCAGATGCTCAACCGACTGAGCCACCCAGGCGCCCCCTTCTCTTGTAACGTTTTGTATCTTTGGGGCATTTCATGTCCTCTGCTTCTGCCTAGCCAAATTCACTGTCTGTAGGTTTCCATGTATTTTTTTTTTTCTGTTTTCTAAAGCTCTTAATTTCCAAAGCACTTTCTAGACATTTTAAAGTGAAAGAAGTACAAGATGATTTATGAATGACATTTTTTAAAAGTCAAGCTATTCAGACATTACACCTGTTCTTTTGACTGTTAGCCTCCAACCTGTAACTTAGGTCCGGCCTGTTCCGTTGTGTCTGCGTCTGGCCTCTTCTCCTGATTCCCGGGCTTGGACGGGGCCTGCGTGCCCTCTGAGAACTGCTCTCTCTTTTTCCTGCCTCTGCCTCCTTTGCTCCACCCTAGGAATTCTATATCATACAGAACTGACTTCTGTGATGGTTCTTTAGCCCAATGTTTTCCAAATTATGGGTTGTGGCCCATTATTCGAGTGTGAAGCCAATTTTGTAGCGCAGCCATGTAAGAAAAGCAGGGTAGAAGAGATCTGTTCACGCATAGGAAAGGGTGAAAGCTTCATTTCAATTGTGTGCTTATGTATGTTCATATCATGACCTCTGGGACATGATAGGAAATGTGTGTCAAAGTCAAGTGTGTTTGAGAGTCCCTGCTGTATTCCAGCATATTGCTGAACTTTTATGAAAGAAAAACCGGTTATAACCTGTCTCCAGGAAGAAGATGTTTCCAAGTCAGAAGGAGTGAGTGTGGGCGGCCTCTGAGTGGGTTCCTGCAGTCTCGGGGGATGGCTGCTCCTGCATTACTCCTCCTCATTATTCAGTTCTCAGTTCACACATTCCTTCCCCGGGGGAAGCCTTCTCTGCTCCCCGTCTACATCCGTTTCCTCTGGTAGGTGCCTCCATCAAACTATGTTTCTTACCATCAGACCACCTAGCTCAGTTTTTAACAACACCGTGATTAGTACATTTTATTATTATCTGTCTCCCTCCATCCCCTAGAACATGACCTCCACTGGGCCAGCATCAGGTCTGTTTTTGCTCACTGTGCCTGCAAGAGCCAACACAATGCCTAGCGTATCGTCCACACTTCATACACACCAGTGGCTTGGGGCCAAGTCCCCACAGTCAACTAAAATCAGGGACCCCATAAAACCCTCTGCTCTACTCTTGTCTTTTCCAGAAAGGGGGTGGGGTCTGCCAGCACAAGGAGATCTACAGGTGGGATTGAAGCCCCCGGAGCTCAGCAGAGGCCTTGCCCCACACAGGGCAAGAGTGAGCTGACCCTGGGGCACCTGGGTGGCTCAGTCGGTTAAGCATCCGACTTCGGCTCAGGTCATGATCTCACAGTTCATGGGTTCGAGCCCCGCATCGGGCTCTGTGCTGACAGCTAGATCAGAGCCTGGAGCCTGCTTCGGATTCTGTGTCTTCTTCTCTCTCTGACCCTTCCCTGCTCATGCTGTCTCTCTCTCTCTCTCTCAGAAATAAATTTTAAAAAATTTAAAAAAAAAAGTGAGCTGACCCCCCTTCCTACTCTCCCCAGTGCTCCAGGTGAGGATCATAGAGAGCATAAGCAGAGTGGCACATCAGACAAACCATCTTTTGGGGGACGCTCTCTTCTCTGGCTGTGGCTGGGGCTCCCCAGTTCCTGGTTCCTCGTTGTGGTAAAGAGTATTGAGGCCATTGAACATTAGTTGGAACCAGCTCATTTGGATTCCGTAGTTAAGTGCTGCAGATAATGATCTTTGCTGAGGCTCTGATTTGTGTTAGTGTGAGCACAGATGGGTGGTTTCTTCTTCCCTATCCTCAAGAGTCTGTGAGGGTGAAGGCAGAAAGCTGGGGAAAGAGGAGGATCAATAAGTATTTCTAGGGTTGCCTTCGCATGAAAGACACGTTTCCAAAAAAACGTCTTCTTTTCAGTGGGAGACGATGCTGACACTCTGACTGGCTCTCACAGCCAGATACTTATCTGGGAAACAGCATCATCCTAGCCAGGGAGCTCGTGAGTTTTGAAACTGCTTTTCCATTTGAGAGACTGGACCTCTGTGACCCCAAGCCTCATTTCCACGGCAACCAGCTGTGATGAGATGGCGGTTTTGACCTTGCAGGCCAATTTGCAAGAAGAATCAGATGAGCTTTTAGATAGAAAATTTACTCTATGGCCTCTTAACAAATCTCATATAACCGAATCTCAGTTTCCTCATCTCTGAACTAGAGAAGGAAATAGGACGGTCCGTTGATTCTATGCAGAGAGATCCATGTTGGAAAAGCACATATGTAGGTATTGGTGATTTTAACTGAACGACCCAGCGTCTGACGTGAGGCGGAAGAGCTATTGCCCGCACACACTTGCCTGTTCTGCGTAGCTGTCTACAGGCCTGCTCTCACGTCTCTGACCAGCACCTCACTCTTTGTTAAACTGGCTTCCTGGCTTGTCCTGAATTGGGTAGTTCACTGCCACCCCAGGGCCTTTGCACTGCAGTTCCCGGAACATTTTCCTTTGCTGTTCCCAGAGGGCTGCGTGGCCCACTTTCTCCCTTTATCTGGGTGTCTACTCAGACATTAGAGCCCCTATCAGACACCTCACAGAAAACAACCCCAGAACTACTTGCCCCTTAAATCTTTTTCTTCAAAGCACTGTGACCATTTGGAATTTCATAAGCTTTGTAGGGACAGGTTTGTTATTACTTTTCTTCTTTCCTTTCCCTTTCTTTCTTTCTTTCTTTCTTTTTCTTTTTTTTTTTTTTTTGAGTTTGGTTTGAGTTTGCTACACCTACCAAACTGGCACTTAGTGGGCCATTCAGTCCTCATAAGAAGAAACCTTTCTTCATTGTTTTCAATTATCAATCCTTAGGAAACTCTATTTCAAAGAATAAAAAAACCTGCCTAAGGTCATAAAGGTAGCAAGCGGCAGACAGGGGTCTCAAGCCAGGGTTAACGTCAAGTCCTGAATTTTCTCTCGTCCTTGGGTCTGTCTTTCCTTTGAGCACTGATGCCTTTGCTGTTTCTCGGGCTCGGCCTTCATGATGCCCAGGCTAGTCCAGCCTCACCCCAGCCCTCAGCGCTCTTTCCTCTAGATCCCAGCTACAGCTGACACTGCCCCCACCCCAGATCCCGGTAAAAACTCCCTGCTCTGATGTCATGTTCTTGGAGAACCTCGTGCTTGGCCTTCTAGAGCGGCAGCAGCCAATCTGATCATGAGTTGAGGCTGATGCACATGTGGACAGGCCAGGTCACCTTGGCTCCATCCCTCTTGAAGCATGTGCTAGGAGGTGTCTGTGGTAGAAATGGTTCCGCTCACCTCCTTGTAGGGTCAGACCGGCATCACCTTCGAGAAGAATCCCTGAGAGAGTCTCACCGAGAGACATTTTGATAGCCTATTCTTTGAGGGTGTTATTTTATGTTGAAACATTTATTTTTGTGTGACCCGATGTAACTGGACAGAGTAACCTTGCGTTTAATGTGGACGTTATCTTTTCTACCGTATCTGGGATGCTTTTCGGCATCACCATAACCCCTGGGAAGGTGGGATGAGCAACTAATAGTCTCCTTTCTCAGCAAGCGTGTGTGGGTGGAGCTGTGCTTACAGACACGTTGGCTGGCAGAGGATATTGTCCACTAGACGACACCGAGGTCCAAGACTTGTTGCAGACTAGAAGCATTTCCAGTCTATGGACGTGATAATGATGCTTGGGCTGCTTCGGCTAGTTTGGTGATGAAAATCGCTGTAAGAGGAAGCCATGGGCTTTTGGTAACACCGTGAATGTGTTGTGTGCTGGACTGTGCTCTCTTCCCCCCCCCCCATCCCTCACCTCTGTCTGCTCTTTCTTCCAGGAAAAGTGCGGTGGCGGGACTTTAACCAGGAAGCTTACGTTGGGGGGACGATGGTCCGCTCCGGACAGGACCCCTATGCCCGCAACAAATTCAACCAAGTGGAAAGCGATAAGCTGCGGATGGACAGAGCCATACCTGACACCAGACATGACCAGTAAGTACTAAGCCAGGTGTCGGTCTGGGGCCTCCACTTGCCGTCCCACAACCCAGTAAGAAGCTTTGACTGTGACGCATTTTTCTGTTACTCTGGGGCACTGGACGTGTGTTGTGTGTTTACGGGGCGGTAAAACTCGGAGAAGGTCTGAGGCACCTGGCAATCGAGCTCCACTCACTGAAAGTGACGGGCCCCCTTGGGATTGGATTCTAGTCTTTCGGATGCCCCGAGGCAGTATCTGGAGGCTGAGGGTGGCTGGCCAGAGGGTGGGGGTCAGCAAGAGAGATGTGTGTGACTGGTTACTTGTCCTTTCTCAAACCATCCCCAAACACACGTAATTTGCCATTGGTCACAGCGTCATTAGAAGGAAGGAAATCTGAATTCTTGCTTTATCAGGACAGCTTCACTCAGGAATGTCCTAGAGACTAGAAAGGGGAAAGAAACAAGCCTGCAGGGCAGATGTGAAACTGAGCTGAAGCACAGAGACTGGGGGGGTGGGGACGGACAACAAGGGACAGGGTGACATCTCGCCATGCCGTGTCCCCTGGTCTGCGTCCTCTTGATTCTTCAGGGATCTGGGACCTGAGGGTGGAGGGTACTCCTGGGTTTATCAGCTTGGCTGACGAGGTCTCGAGACACTCTGACGTGGGTTTGTCACCAGCTACTCCAGGCCTCACTGCCACCACACCTCTGAGCCTTGCTGGTAAGAAGCTCTGATTGGGAGGCTGTTCACAGGAGATCATTGGGGCTGGGTCTTGTTTCAGGTTGTTAAAAAATGAGGAGTTATATTTGGAGGACAGCCGTTTTCCTGGGTGTTTGGTAGCCATCCCTGCTCACCGGGTCACTTAGGGTGTCATTTGTTGTCATGGATTGCACGTCTGCTGCGACTCAGGCACTGTGTTGCACGTCTGCTGCAACTCAGGCACTGTGTTCGGGTCCTGGGATCCAGGCAGAAAAGTCTCATCCTCTTCTGGCGGGGGGGGGGGGGGGGGGGGGGGGGGGGGGGGGGGGAGGTAACAGGTACACCAGGAAGCGAGGGAGTATAGTACTCTGAGGCGTGGACAGTCTGTTCCAAATCAGTGCCTCCCCGGAGGTGGGAAGGTCAGGAAGCGCTCCAAGGAGGGTTAAGTCCTGAGCTGGAGGCATCCATAAAGGACAGGGGTGAGGCTGTGACAGGCAGCGCTGGGCTTCCAGAGAGCCCATCAGGGATCAGATCGCTCTGCATGTGTGTTCCAGGGATGGCTAGGAGGGCAAGCTGACGAGAGACCACTACCTTACACGTGAACACTTCTTCAAGTTCAAGTTCGGCTTTATTTTGTAAATTAGTATCATATACGGAAAGGGGTTTTTTTCTCTCCTACTTTCAAGGGGGGCTTGACTTAACCACGTAGGTACCATAGAGCTGCCAAGTGCTCACTCCCTTTGCGTAACAGTGTTTTTGTTTGTGTGTGTGTTTGGGTTTTTTTTGTTTGTTTGTTTGTTTGCATTCTAGAGAGCTCTGTGTACCCACAGCAGCTCCTAAATAGGTAAATTTAGAGGTCTTTTGGACCAAGGAATTGAGGGCACAGTGTGTGTTTGTGTGTGAGAAAGAGAGAGAGAGAGATTTAATATATGAAACATGACTGATACCTGATTATATGTGATACATAATATTAAGAATCTTACCATTTTTCTAAATCCAGTCCAGGAAATTGTCTTTGTTTAATATCTTCTATTATCCATTAATTTTTTTTTTTTTCAGAGGCAGCTTTATGCAGTCTTTATGCTGTGCTCCTGGTTAAATTCAGCAGGGTTCACTGTTGAACAGCCTCTCTAGAAGGGTTTGCTGGCCTGGGAGCCACGGACCCCAGGGAGCCCACACGGCATCTGGGACTCTGCAAGTCCTGAAGCTGTGTGTATGCACATGGCTGGGCATCTGGGGAGAGGTCACGGGTACTAGCGTCCCCCTCTCCCCCATCCCCAGGCCTGTGCCAAGCACTTTTCAGGGGCATTTACATGGTTCTTGAGACTCATGGCTCTGGACACAAGGATTGTCTTCATTGGACGGAGAGGGAAGCGAGGGTCCCCCTTTGTTAAAAACTTGCCCAGTGACTTAAGGCCAGAAAGGGGCCACGTGGCTGTTAAGCGGGGCTTGGCCTAAGCTCAAGAGCATGGGTGAAGTTCCAGCAGAATCTGGCTCAGAAACCTTACCTGGTGGTTTGAATCAACTGCTTCGACTTCTATTTCCGTGAGACGGTGTGTCACTGCACCGTGGGGTTCTGAGTGGTTTTTCTGCCGTGGCTTTTCCTCCAGCCTTTTCCTTTCAGAGCTGAGAGAAAGTAGTGTGTTTTGTGATGGTTCATCAGTGTGTAGGCTTGATAGTCCCCAAAATTATATATATACGCATATATCGCTTTTTTTTTTCAGTTTTTGAAATATGAGTTTGTCAAAACAGATGTTTGACTATTCCTCCCATGGTGGGATGTGTTAGAGGTGAGTTTAATTTTAGTGCCAGTGACGGTGGCACGCTCATTTGCATGTGTTAAAGGAACAGCTGGGATGCCTTCCATGTTGGTTTGACTTTGGCTAAATTAATGCCTCCCCAAAGTCAGTCACGTGCCTGGAACTGAGCCAGTGCCATCCTCAGAGTTTGAGTTCACACTGAATGTCAGGTTAAGGAGATCAAGTTACCTCTGTGAATCCCCCCCAACCACTGCCATGCCTCTCATCGAGAGCTATTAAAGCATTTGACCTTCTACATAAGTGTTAACTTTTTTTTTTTTTTTGGCCTCTGTGGTCTCTCCTTTGGTCTAGGATTATGGAAATGTTTGATTTCGGTCTTCACTTGGATAAATCTGAAAGCAGCACATGTGGTTCATTAAGAATAAGGTTTATGGAGTCACACAGATCTTGGTCACAATCCCAGACTCTCCAATTCTTAATCCTGTGGCCTGTAGCATCCGTAAGATGATGTCATACAGTCACCTCTGAGAAGAAACAGGATGTTCACAAGGGCTGGGTTCTCCCCCTCTTGAGATTTTGTTCACGAGCAGCATCAGCGAGGCAGCCCTTAACCTTGACCACCTCCCCGAGGCGTGCAGCCTCCTGGCTCCCACACTAGCGTGCTTAGACCCGCCCCCCCCCACTTGATTTTCTCCATAATTCTTATCACCACCTACACACCATGTGTTGTACTTATTTACATGTTCATCTGTCTTTGCTCATTAGAATAGTGAGAAACCGTAGCCAGGATTGTTCTGGACAACTCACAGCATTCTGTAAATTCAATAAATATTTGTTGAGTGAGTGTATTGCTTCACACAGAGCCTGACATATGGTGAGTGCCCACCAGCAGTCCTTAGTAATACCAAGAGTCATAAAAGAATAAAGGAGATTTTTGGCATTAGAGACCATATGAACCCCATGATGAACCCCAAATAACTATACTGTGTTTATATTCTTCCAGGAGTAGAAAGCACTGCAATTGCCATCTGTCCTTTATTTCCTGTCCTTTGGGATAGATGCAAGGAATCGGGTGTTCAGAGGCTTGCAAAAACAAAAACAAAGCAAAGCAGAAACCCCACACATTTGGGCCATGTTTTAT
This sequence comes from Hyaena hyaena, assembly GCF_003009895.1. NCBI lineage: Eukaryota > Metazoa > Chordata > Mammalia > Carnivora > Hyaenidae > Hyaena > Hyaena hyaena. Next base: position 951,888 of record NW_024080823.1, read on the forward strand.
TTACCTATTTTAAGTATATAAAAAATTTCATGCCAAAAAAAAAAAATACATACATAGAAGCAGGTAGCCGTGAAAAGCTTGTCAGGAGTGAAATCGTAGATCTGATCTACAGGAAATACCGGACAGGCTTAGTAGTTAAAAACTAGGAGCTCATCCTAGTCTTGAGAGTACAGTTTCCCACTCAAAAAAAAAAAAAAAAAATCTCCTCCTTCATTTAATGTCATTTGAGATCTCAAATTTTCAAGACCAAAAGCAGATTAAAAACCCGTGGGAATTTGGAAAGTGCTTTTTCAGACCATTTGTGTCCTCCCTTTCCCACCTTTGGGCAGCTATTGTTGTTGGCCTGGTGAAAGATCGTGCAGAGAGCAGCATTGGGCAGACCTGGGTGTGTACGGAAGGTGGGGCCAGTACGATGCGCCCGTGGATCCGAGGGGGGGTATGCCGTGGAGCAGAGCGCCGAGATGTATGGCTAGAACAAGGGAAGCGGTGGGTTGCCTCGACCAAGTGAGAGGAGGCGTGAGTGGGGCAGGTGTGGGGACACATCAGCGGTTAACAGTTGGACATGTGAAGTCCCAGATACGTTGTCTGCGATTGGACAGGTGTCTGGTGCTCAGGAGAAAGGTCTTAGAGGAAACGTAAATTTGGGAATGGTCAGCACATGGATGGTATTTAAAGCTATGAGATGGACATCATCCCCAGGGCAACAAACATGGAAAGAAAGGGAGGCCCAGAGACCGAGCTCTGGCTGAGTCTGCCATTGAAATTCAGCTGTAAATTAAAGCCAAGGCCATCGCTTGTAGTACAGTCACACATGGGGGATCGCTGACTGTATCCCGTGGGTGCTGAGGCCCGAGAGGAGAGTAGTTATCTTATTAGAGTAGGGGTGAGTTGGGTATGTTAAAGCACCCTTGCGTTGTTTTTTGTTAGTGCGTGCACACACATGCATGTGTGTGTGTCTTGTTTGCCTAGAAATGCATCTGATGGGAAAGTAAAGTACAGAAATCAAGTGCAAAAGCCTTATTATCTTGTTTTCTTCTTTTCCCGGTCAGCCACACACCATTCCTTTCTGTTTGGTCATCCAGGTCCCTTAAAAATGAGGACCGCTTGGTAAAAGAACTGATTTTGTTCCGGTTTCGAAAGTTGAGTTATTAGAAAGTTGCTCTCTGTGCTGCCCCCTTCCTTTAATCACTAAATTTAAAATGAAGGGTCTTGAAACATTTTTGTGTCTAAAGCTGAAATACCGCCGCTGAGTACGGGGTGGTCTTGACCACCTCCCACTAAGGATCCTTCTCTAAGAGAGAAGTTTGTCCAAGGTGCAGGCTTTAAATCAAGAGAACACCGTTTTTACTGCATCTATACATTGGGGTTGTGAGGTTTGGTTTGGTTTTGTTCAGGATAATCACCGAAGGCTTGTGTTTTAAACCACTTTCCTAGATGTGTGGCTGGAATGCAGCCCAGACCCAGAGACGAGAACTCTTGAGGGGCCATTCTTTCTTTCTTTCCTTCTTTTATTTTTTAGAAACTTTCAACAAGAGGCATTTAACTAACGGGCTGTGCTGTTTCTTCTGGCTGGAATGTCGGCGTTGATGTCAGTTGTTTTAAGAGTGCCTCATCGGGATTAAGGATTGTGGGGAAAGATACAGTCCAAACTTCCCGTTGTTACTCAGTAAGAGTAAACACTGTGGAAGCCAAGAAGAAGTTTTCTGCATCAGTTCAGCCGCCAGGAGTGAGGCATTGGTGCAGGCAGTTATATTGTGGGACACAGACTTGGATTTTCCAGTGAGCGGAAGATCTGGGGAAACAAGACGACAGAAGCGTGGCTCTGAAGGAGTCTGAATCCCCACGAGTGGGCACAGAGAAAAGGGGGGCCCAGGGCTTTGTTTTCATTTCATGTTTTTGCTTATAAAAGTAGTGTCTTAGAAACACGCACGCACAGCTGACCCCTGGATGCAGCTGGTGCTCAGGGACAGAGCTGATCTGCTTCCTCCGCAGCTCAGTGGGGCTCAGACCTGCTTTGCAGACCCAAGTCCCCTTCCTGTGTCCCACCCAGCAGGGTCCTGGGGCAGGAGGCCAGTGCCACATGAGGCATGGAACAGGAGACAGGTGCTTCTCTAAGCAGGGCCCCCCCCCCGGCTCCCTCTAAGTCCAGGTGGCCTCGCAGGCATTTGTGGCCGGTGGAGCAGAGGGAGTTTGGCGGGGGCGTAGCAGCGAGGCTTTAAGCTCTGTTTGATAATAACAATAACAAAATGTTTATTGGACGTTTTATCAGTGTCATGGCCTGCGCTCAGCCTTTTATGTGCATTGATTTTATTTCATCTGCGAGCATTCCTGTGAAGCGGTAGGGAGATTCTTCTGATGACATCATCTGCCAGTCTCCAGAAGCCAGTGACCTGAGAGCCTCCAGAGAGAGAGCCCAGGTGCCTCGCCCGCCCGCACAGGAGGCAGAGCACTGACAGCGTGCTGGAAAGCCCCTTTGTCACCTTGTGAGCAGCACATTTGGGGCTTGGCAGTTTGTAGGATATCCCCGCCCCCTCCTAAGGCACCACCTGTACCCTGAGCCCCTGGGGAGGGCTGGCATGTTACAGTTCTGAGGCCATGACCTTGATGGCGTGTCTGTGGGGCACTTGCCTGTGGTCGAGCACGTCGGTTAGTGGAGGACCCGGAGTGCCGAGCCCCTGACTTCCCACTCAGAGTTCCATCCCCGGTGCGGCTGCCTCGCCCTCGCCCTTCACAGGTGGCTTCCCCTCCTGGTCTGCAGGCACGCGCCCGAGGGCCCCGAAGGAGTAATCAGGCCTGATTATCCATTGCTGATGGAATCCTGAGACGTGGAGAAGGAGCAAGGTTCTTGTTTCTGTCTTTCCAGCAGCAGGTTCTCCTCGGGAATGTAATGGAAGAGTGCGCTCTGTTTCCGTCCCCGCAGGAGAGGGACGTGCATGCACCTGGGCAGTCGCAGGCAGCCAGCTGCAAGGCTCTCCACTCTCATGGCCCCCCTGCCCCCCATCCCAGGGCCTAACTTGCACCTTGCATGCAGAATCCCGACGACAGCCTCACCGCCACTCACCAGCCTGTTCTGTTTTGTGTTTGTTTTGCTTGTTCTTATTTGTGGTGTTTTTATAAAAACAGCTCCAAAAACAGGCTACTCTTCTTTTCCCCTTATCCGCTCCCCGTTTTGACTCTTTGAGGCCTCCTCTGTGTCTAAAACAAAGAATGGTGTGGACTGGGAGACCATAGAAGGCATAGATGGTAGAGATTGTCTGTGTCTTGTGTTAGCAGCTCCAAAGGGCCTGGTGGAGGCCTCCTCTTAAAAGATCAGTAGCGAACATTTGAAAGCGTGCTCCCTGAGTGCTGAATGCCTGTGTACACGTGTGGCTCAGGTTCCCCGGCCAGGACTCTGGCTTATGGTTTGGTCAGAGACAGGATGGCCCTCAGTGAGTGATGCGATTTTGTCTCTTTGGTCCCCTTTTCACCAACATCCTGGGAATAGTGATGTGCACGAAGGTCCTCTCGGTGCTGGAGGACCGCACAATGCAGGGGGAGAGGCTGCGGCTCACGGGCAATGGCCCGTCCAGGAGAGGCAACCAGCCGGCTGAGGCTGTGCCTTCCTGAATTCTGTTCGTTGTGCTTTAGACTTCTTGTGAGTTGCTGTTATCTTCTTGGCCGCCTGGTCCTCGTATCGTTAGGAAACTCCCTCTTTACTGCCAGTGGTGATTTTGTTGTGCTCAGTCTCAGTAGAGCTGCCCCAATTTTGGGTTGGTGTTTTCTGTTGTGTTATCTTTTCCTGTGTTTTCACTCCCAGCCTTTTCATGATCTTATATTTAAAGAGCATTTCCTGTCAGTAACGGCTCCTTGAGTTTGGGATTTTTATCCACTCTGACAATCTTGTCTTTTTTTTTTTAAACTTTTTAAATGTTTGTTTATATTTTGGGGTGGGAGAGGAGAGGCAGAGAGAGGAGGAGACACAGAATCCTCTATACAGGCTCTATACAGGCTCTGAGCTGTCAGCACAGAGCTCGACGTGGGGCTCGAACCCACGAACCAACTGCGAGATCATGACCTGAGCCACAGTCGGACACTCAACCGACTGATGTGTTTGGGTTTAACACTGACATCGCTCTGTCAGTATTCTATTTATGCCACCTGTTTTGTGTTCCTTTTCCTCCTCTCTTCTGCTTCTTTTGGATTAAGTATTTCTCCCTGTTAGCTTGTTGCATTCTTTACTTATGAGAGTCTAATATAAATGAATAACTTTATTATGACCTGGACAATGCAAAGACCTCATAGCACTTGACCCCATTAGCTCTCCTCTATCCTTTGACCCTCTTTGTGGTCATATGGTCTAATTCTCTCTTTACGTGTAAATTCCACAGGACACCTTCTGTTGTTTTATGTAGTAAATATCCTTTTGATTTATTCATATCCTTATGTTTCCATTTTTCCTTATTTCTTATAATTTTCACTTTTCCTCCTGGAGCCATTTTTATCTGAGAACTTCTATTAGTATTTCTCTTAGTGCCAGGTTTCTGGCAATGAACTCTATTCCCTTTTTTTTTTTTTTTTTTTGGTCTTAAAACACCTCTACTTCCCTTTTACTTTTGGCAAGTATTTTCATTGAATTTGGAATTTCAGGTCGACAGTAGCTTGGGCAACTTTTCTATAGTCATTCTGTTGTCTTCGGGCTTCCATTGTTTCTGGCAAAATATCAATCGTTACTCTTACTGTAGCATTTTTGAAGGCATTTTAACGTTTTCCTCTGGCTTCCTTAAAAATACTTCTCTTTGTCTTTGGTTTTCAGAAATTTCACTGAAATGTGTGTAAATGTTTTCTTTGTATAGAACCTGTTTGGGTTTGTAGATTTCCTGAATCTGTAGCTTCGTGTCTTTGGTAAGTTTCACTTGTGCCCATTTTCTCTCCCTCTGGCCCCTGAATACATCTTTGTCAGGGATTTCAGCGTGTCCCAGGCCCTTCTTGTATGCTTTTCCATCTTACTTACTCTTTTTTATTTTCTGTCTGTAGAGTTCTGTTGGCCTTCCTTCTGGTTTAATGAATCTTTACTGTATCTATTTTACTTTTTTTTAATGTTTATTCATTTTTGGGAGAGAGTTTGGGGGTAGGTGCAGTGAGAAAGAGGGGACAGAGAATCCAAAGTGGGCTCTGGGCTGACAGAGCTTCGTGTGGGGCGTGAACTCATGAACCGTGAAATCACAGCCTGAGCCGAAGTCGGATGCTTAACCGACTGAGCCACCCAGGTGCCCCGTATCTATTTTGCTTTTAAGTCCATCCACTGAATTCTTCACTTTAGATATTGTATTTTGTTGTGTATGAACAAATCAAAGAGAGATTTAAAGGCATCTCTCTGGGGTTCAGTGTTTTTTAAAGCACTGAGTTTCCAGTCCTCTTTTGCTGTAGGGAGGGAGCCCATTGGGATTCCACCTGGACGTGTGTGATGTTTATTTGAGCCCCTTTTCCCTTGGCAAGGCCCGAGCTGCAGTTCTGGCCTCACAGCCCCGAGACCCCTGCAGAAGCTTAGCTCGCTTCCCGCCTGCACAGCCATCCCTTCTGCTGGCTTATCCAGCCTGTTGGCTTCACGCTGCATGAGAGGAAGATCAGAGAACATTGGTCATACTCTGGGGTCCTCTCGTATTCTGGGAGCCTGTTCTGGTACCACCCAGCTGCCTTGTTAACTCTCCAGTGCTTTCAAATAGATTTTTTTTGGTGTGTTCCATCCACCATTTCTAGTTGCTTCTTAGGGGCAGATTGGTCTATCCCAAGGAATTTTGCTATGACTGAAAGCAGCAGAAAACCTTGAGTGTTCTATTTGGAATCCAAATTCAGTCTGAATCTTGACAGTTCATAAATTCTGCCCTGAGCACCACTGTCTATCCCCAACCTGAATAAGTAGAAATAGGTATGGAGGCTACCTGGGCGGCCCAGTCGATAAAGCATCTGACTCTTGGTTTCAGCTCAGATCATCCTCTCACAGTTTGTGAGTTCGAGCCCTGCATGGGGCTCTCCCTGACAGAGTGGAGCCTGCTTGGGATTCTCTCTCCCTCTCTCTCTGCCCCTCCAACACTCACTCTCTCTGTCTTTTGTGCCCAAATCGCGAGTCCCAGAGACCTCCAAGGAGCCGGCACTCATGCAAATGCAAAAAGGTCTTTATTACAAGCTCAAGCAGGGGCTCACCCGCCTACCCGTGTCATGGCAGCAAGGTGAAGCGAAGAACAATAGCGAACAGGGTTTTTAAGGAGTAAGGGATGGGGGTGTTACAGTACATGTAGCATTATTACATAAGCACCAAGTACAATTGTACAGCAGCACCCATGGTAACAGCTTTGACCATTCAGTATCTGTGAGGTGTTCATTACTTTTGGTGGGACCCAATCATGACTTTTGAGAATCCTTTGAAAATGACCAATTATGAGGTGAGTTCAAAGGGCCCACGTGGGGTTCAGACAAGCTGTGAGAAATTGGCTAGTTTGTATCTGCAGTTCCCAGCCTTGACTCAGACCATAGGAATGTTTCTTTTTTCTTTTTGATTAGCTGAACTGAGGGCGGTCCGAGGATGGCTTTAGCCTTGAACAGTCTGAGGCTTTTCCTGGAACTGGGACTGGGGCCACGTGCAGCCCGAGGTTGCTCTTAATGGAGGACTTAATTTTTGGCTCTTCATGTCTTTCTCAAAAAAAAGAAATAGCTGTAGACTTGAGTGGCTAATGGCTCTGTCACTTAACTCCCAGAAATAATTGCTCACTTAACTCCCAGAAATAATATCTCTAAACTCTTGCATTTCTTATCTGCCAAACCACGATAATGCATGTCTTGTCCATGTTGTCATTAGGCTCGGATATCTGCGAAAGAGCCTCATAAACTACAAGCAGCTACACAGGATGTTATTGTATTGATATTGTATGTGACGAGCAGCCTGTGTATATGTGAAATCAGCTTTGAGTAAAGTGTGAACCGTTAACTCTGTTGAGTTTTGCATTCGATAGTGTGCCATTGAGGGCAGATTCCAGCCTTCTACGTATGAATGTCTCTGTTATGCTGAGGGGTAGGTGGGTGTTGTCGTGCGGTGTGACACTGGAGTGTGTTGTCCCTGGCCAAACACTATCAAGGAAGTAACCCAAATAGCAATTCCACCTATTTCAGAAAGAGATTAGAGCAAGAAAATGGGTCCTCAGCGTGTTGCTTGGTAAAAGAGATGAATCTTTGTGTCCGAACAAACCATCCTAATTCAGCCACCACCTTAAACCCATTGCTTTGCCACCGCTGTGTCACTGTTACAATTGTTTTTTAATGGGAAGGATTTCGTCTATTTTAGGAAATAGTATCAAATGTGTTTCAACTCTCTCAGCCCCTGAGGCTGTATGTTTTACCTTTTCTGGAACACTATGACGTCAGAGATTACTTGTGACTTTTCCGATGAGCATGAAAAGGAGCAGCATTGCCAGCTTATGGTACCTGCGTTCTTGCACTTGAACATCTGAATCTTGATAGTTCAAGATTCAGTTCACACATACCCTGGTGGAGCTGACTAGTTCACGCATACCCTGGAGTGTTAAGTGGTTGTGGTGGAATCTGTGAGAACCCAGATCTCTATCCCAATGTGTAAAAGTAGAAGTACAGACTTTTAAAACTAACACTCATTTTGGGACGCCTGGGTGGCTCAGTCATTTGAGCATCCGACTTCAGCTCAGGTCATGATTCACAGTCCATGGGTTCAAGCTCTGCATCGGGCTCTGTGCTGACAGCTCAGAGCCTGGAACCTGCTTCGGATTCTGTGTCTCCCTCCCTCCCTCCCCCCCCCTCCCCCTCCCCCTCCCCTGCTCACACTTGGTGTCTCTATGTCTCAAAAATAAATAAATGTTAAGAAAAAGTTTAAATAAATAAATGAAATGAAATTAACACTCATCTTAACTACACTGAATCAACTGTGATTTTCTCCATCTGACAATAATGGGAGAAGAAGAAAATCCACGTCTTCGGAAATTTGAGTCTGTTAAAAGAGGAAAATACCCCAATAAGAAAATTGCACTCACATTTGAAGTCTTAGACTGAGAGTTGATTTTTTTTTCTTTTTTTACTCTTGTGTTCATGCATTCATTTAGCAGTCATTTGAGGGCTCCCTGTATGACAGGTATTTTTCTGGTCACTAGGGAAATAATAATGAACCAAACTGATTGTAAAACATCTCTGCCTTCCTAGAGCTTACATGGAGGGAGTAGGAGTGGAAGACAGTCAAAAACAAGTGATTCAATAATATAATAAGATGATGTTAAGTGCAACAGAGAGAAATAAAATAAGGGTGGGGTCAGAGTGTGATAGTCAAGGTCAGGGGTCCAGTATTAAACAAGTGGTAAGACATAGTAAAAGAAACAATCAACAAAATGAAAAGGCACCAACAGAATGAGAGAAAATGTTTGCAAATCATGTACCTGATAAAGGGTTAATATAAAAAATATATAAGGAGCTCATACAACTCAGTAGCTCTCTACATATTTTTATATATATTTTAATCTATTTGATTAATATTAACATAATTAAAATGTATACTTTTAAGTACATATATTTGTATATACATATACATTTTAAATATGTATCTAATTTTAAGGAAATATATATAATTTTATTGAAATGGGCAAAGGGCCTGAATAAACATTTTTCCAAAGAAGATATATGAATGGCCAATAAGTACATGGGAAGGTACTCAGCATTGCTAACCTTCAGAGAAATGCAAATCAAAACCACAAAGAGATACCACCTCCCATCTCTTAGAAGGCCTGTCATCAAAACAAGAAATAAGAAATGTTGGTGAGAATGTGGAGAAAAGGAAACTGTTACGCACTGTTGGTGGGAATGCAAACTTGGTGTGGCCACTCTGGAAAACAGCATGGAGGTCCCTCAAAAAATTAACAAAAGCACTACTCTTTGATCCAGCAATTCTACCCCTGGGTATTTATCCAAAGCAAACAAAATCACTGTCTCCAGGAGATAGCAGCATTTTTAATATTTATAGCAGCATTATTTATAATAGCTGATATGTGGAGCAGTCTAAGTGTCTATAGGTGGATGGATAAAGAAAATGTCACATACACACACACACACACACACACACACACAAACACACACACTCTGATATATTCTTCAGCCATAAAAAAGAAGGAAATCCCGTCATTTGTGACAACACGGGTGGACCTTGAGGGAATTATGCTAGGTGAAATAAGTCAGACAGAGAAAGGCAAATATTATTATCTGATCTCACATATATGTGGAATAAACCCCCCCCCAAAAAAAAAGAAAGGAAAAGGGAAAGAAGAACAAACTCCTAGAAAAAGATAACAGGTTTGTGATTACCAGAGGTGGGAGTAGGGGAGGGAGAATTGAAGGAAGGTGATCAAAAGACACAAACTCCCAGTTACAGTATCCATAAGCACCAGGAGTGTCCTGTGTAGCATGGTCTCGTTAACACTTCCGTACGTACGGTATGTTTGAAAGTTGCCGAGAGAGTAGGCCGTAAGAGTCCTCATCGCAAGGAAGACTGTTTTTCTTTCCTTCTTTCCTTTCTTTATCTATACAACATGATGGATGTTGACTAGGGCACTTGGGTGGCTCAGTTGGTTAAGGATGTTGACTAAACAACTTGTGGTAATTACTTCACAGTATATGTTAAGTCATTATGCTGCGCGCCTTATTCAGTGCTACATGCCAGTTATATCTCAGTAAAACTGGGGAAAAGTAAACAGGTCATTAGGGAAGCCTCGCCCTGCAGGAAGCCATTTAGGCAAAGATCTGAGGGAGGGACAAGGGAGTGTCCTCTGAATAGCTCGGGAAAGGATTCCCTTTTGGGGACGTGGCAAGGGAGAGTCCCTGAAGAGGGAGTGTGCCAGGCACATCAGGGTGGCAGGGAAGCCGGCATGCTGGGCAGGGTGAGGAGAGGTGTGAGAGGGGTCTGGACAAATGGGAACCTTGGAGGCTTATTGTAAGAACACTGGGTATTCCTCTGAGACACCGAAGCCACTGCAAGTCTCAGAGCAGAGGAGCGTCGTCTAAATTAGGTGTGTGAAGGGTCGGTCTTTTAAAGGTGGCTGTGTTAGGACCAGGCTTATTTTGGGGGTGTGAGTGGGAGATGCAAGAACAGAAGCAGAGAAATCCCTGGAAGGGACCCTGACATTGGCTCAGAGCAGCAAGTTAACAAGAGAAGCTCATGAGAAGTGGTTGGATTCTAGATGCATTTTAAAGGTGATGCTGAATGATTGGGTGTGGAGTATGAAGGATGAGGCCAAGGTCCCTGTCTGAACAGCCTGAAGAAGGGACTCGCCCTTTCCTGAGAGGAGGAGCGGGAAGGCTAGTGCGTGATGCTACCAACTGCCCGAGTTCAAATCCCGGTGTTCCCTTACCGGCCGCCTGGCCCTGGCACAGCACTGAGCCCCTTGCGCCAGTTTCGTTAGGTAGAAGTTGGGCATGTCATGAGCCACGGTGAGGAATGAATGGGTTAACACTCTTCAGATCCACAGTGTGGTGACTGGCACACAGTAGGCGCTTTCCATCCAAGTGCAAGGCTCAAGTGGGCAATGCAGATACATGAAAATCTGGAATTCAGGGCACAAGCCTGCATAGAAGTCAGATGTTTGGGATTTTGAAACAGTTCTACGTGGTATTTAAAACCATTCTGTTATCCATCCCTGAATGTGTGTTATTAAACACGGAGAGATTTCTGACTGCCAAAATGGCTTCTGTGTTAATAGGTTTGTTCTCCACGGCATTTTTCTCCTTTATGGTGATTGTTGAATCTCTTCCAGCATCTACACTGTGACGCTTGGAGCCATCACGCTTTTATGGCTGGCAGTTCCTTTTTATGTTCTCTCACACTAAGTGCAAAGGCCAAGGTGCTGCTTGTTCTTGGTATTTATGTGCAGGTGCTGGGTGTGGACACTGGCAAAGTACACGTGTGGTGGTGTGAGCTAGGGCCCTGCCTGTCTCATTCTGGTTGCCTGATTGGGACCATGAACCGTCCGCGGGGCATGGAGTACCCCTCTGTTCTTCTGGCATTCCTTCCAAGTTGAACTCCTTCTTTCTTTGCCTCTCTTAGTCCAGTCCCTGGCTCCACCCCTCAGAATTCCTGCACGGGCTGGGGCGCCTGGGCGGCTCAGTCAGTTGAGCATCTAACTCCACCTCAGGTCATGATCTCGCGGTTGGTGAGTTAGAACCCCACATTAGGTTGCTGCTCTCAGCTTGTCACTGCAGAGCCTGCTTCGAATCCTCTGTCCCCCTCACTCTGCCCCTCCCCGACTTGCAAGCTCCCCAAAATAAATATTAAAAAAAAAAAAAAGAATTATTGCAAGTGCTTGCCTCAGGTGACTCAGTGCCTCTTCCAGACCCAATCCCCCAGGCACCCCTCCTACCTTCTCCATCTAGTGCCGGAAATAACAAGACCACAGCAAGTGTGACCCCCCCACCCCCAATGCCCCTGGCTTTGCATCAACGTCCCACGGCAGCTGGCCCTGCCTCACCCCGCTGTTCATCCTTCAAGACACAGCTAGCCTTGCTTCTTCCAAAGGACCACCTCTGTCTGGCCCCGGGCCGGGCGATCACTGCCCTCACTTGACATCCCCCACAACCTGTCCACACTATGTGCTGGAAGGGCTCCCGTGTTCCAGAGCTGCACGTAGTCTTTCTCCAGGTATTTATTAGTAAGCTTCATGGGGATAGACCAGCAGTAATTACACGAGTCCCCAGTCCCTCACTTAAAACTCCTGAGGAATTCATTTTTTTTTCACTCTGGATAGAGATTATGGTACATTCACAGTTTATTATGTGATATCCTCAATTCTGGGGCAATACCTTGCAACTAAGTGCTAGTATTTTTTGCAGGAAAACTTAATAAACATTCACACGAAGCGAGATAAATAAAGATGATAGACATCAGTCCAGGTCAGGTTTCACTGCCAAATGAATGCAGGCGGGCTCAGGTCTTGCCACCAAATAGGATAGGAGGTTTGCGTGTTTTACAGAGTGTCAAATTTCGGCAGTGTGAGTTAGGATTATGGAGTCCAGACAGGTAGGTAAAGCAGAGTAGCAAAGTAACTTGTCTTTCTGCTGCCACACGATGGACAGCCAGTCCGGGAGGGTCAGAGCCTCGTTCGTTCCTCCATTACCATAGCTTGCGATTAAGACCACCCACGTTACGGGGTGTATTATTTCTGGGTACATTCGATGGTAGGGGAGAGAGAGGTCATAGAGGGGAATGGAGATGCCAGGAATGGTCTTCAGCCACCTTGACCTCCTAGAAGGCTTCTGGAGTTACATGGAGGCTACCCTGGAATTAGCACCTAATACACAGCTCTTGGTATATTCACCCGGATCTCACTTGGCGGCTGCTTTTATGAAATTACTCTGTTGGCCCTGTTGGGTCTAGAATCTCACTTGTAAAGAGGTGTCCACCAGCGCACAGTGGTGTCATCATCCAAACACACCTTTGTCACAGCCCCCTGGGGGGAAGAGGACCCTAGGATTTGTCCCATCTGGGGCGGAAGCAGTACCAACCCCGAGAAGCCCAGGGTAAGACGCCCAGGGTAGGACCCTGATGACAGTGCTGGTGGTGGTGATGATGACACCGCCTCTCCTTGTTGGCAAACTGCATCTTCAGCAAATAGTAGCTCCCAGTCTCTGAAATCTGTCCCTGTTTCATCTAAACTGCAGTGATCCGCAGGAAAGTTCTGCTCTACCTTGCATGGGCAGTTTGTAACATACCCTCCCAAGAGACACCCAGCTTCTTAAACAGTTTCTTTTGATAATAGCTGGTTAAAAAAATAGATACATGCTTGTTGTATACCCCACCTTCCAGAAAAGGAAATCATACCAAAGGGTTAAGAGGAATTAACCTTATCTTAAAATCTCAGTAGACAGCAATAAGTATCAAGATTCTTGTGAGTGACCTTCCTGATGTATCTCTTACATCCCCTGAGAGCAAGGTGCATGTAACTATATAAAAATATGATACCCCGTTTGCTGTTTGGCATTCTGCTTTTTTTCACTCAGTGATCTATAGGAAACATTTTAAGCATAGCTTTCATTTTTCATGGCTTTATATATTCCATTTTATGTTTATTGAGCTAATTCTCTGGTGAAAGAAGTGGGGATACTTTACTTTCTTTTCATTTTTAATGCCAACAGTGTTGGGGGTATTTTTGAACAGCCTTTTTTGCCCACTGCCTTGAAAGGAAGTTCTGTCTTAAATGTCAGTGTATTACTCGGTTCTGAGAATCTACCAGAATGTATTCCATATATTGCTGAGTTTGGCTACTACTTTATTTTAGGTTTTGATTCAGATCCATAATTGAAATTATCTGTAGTTTCCCTCTCACTATCTCCCCTTCCCCCTTCCTCCCTTCCCTTCATCTGGTTTTGGCTTCATGTTTAGGCTAACTTTGTAAAATGAATTTTAGAGCAATTGTCTTTTTTAAAAAGATGCTTAAGAAAAACTGATTTACAGGGGTGCCTGGGTGGCTCAGTCGGTTAAGTGTCCAACTTCAGCTCAGGTCATGATCTCACGGTTCATGAGTTTGAGCCCCGCGTCGGGCTCTGTGCTGACAGCTCAGAGCCTGGAGGCTGCTTTGGATTCTGTGTCTCCCTCTCTCTCTGAACCTCTGCTACTCAGGCTCCATCTCTCTGTCTCTCAAAAATGAATAAACATTAAAAAACTTTTTTAAAAGAAAAATTGATTCACAAAGGAATTGTTTCTTGAAATTCACCTACAAAAGTCATCAAAACCTAGAACTGTTTTTGCTCGACTCAAAGTAGTCCTTTGATGACTTTTTTTAAATGCTTCCTTGAATGTTGACATATGGTACGTTTATCTATGTTGTACTTGAATTGATTTTGATAATTTATATCTCCCCAGAAGATCATAAGCTTCACTTCTCAAACTTGTTGGCATAGTGTTGTGTGCATATGCACTTAAATCTCCTTTTTGTTTAGAAATGCCTGGGGTTTGTCTCTCTGGGTTGTTTTTCTTATGCCTCTTCTTTGCTTTTTACTCTTTCTTCCTTTCATCTTTAGGAACCAAGTGCTGGGATTTTATATAAATTCTAGTATCTGCTCCTCTGTTTATGTAGTATATTCAGGGTAGCCTTTGTTACTTTATATTTTCTTCCGTTTGCTTTCCTCCCCACCCCCCAGCAGAATTGAATGTGTATTTCACGTCTCTTACATTTGTTTCGGGAATGCAGCTTTGGCTGAATTCCCCTATTACAAAATGTAGCATTATAATTTTTGTTATGTTTAAACCTACTTATCAATGACCAAAGTGTTACTTCTCAGTCTTCTGGAATCCTTTTGGTTTCTTTTTTAATACCACCCATATTTCTGAGAGAGTTTCAAAATTGTAAGAAATCGATGTCGGTTTTTTTTCTTTTGTACCTGTTTAAACTTGTCTCCTTCTTGTGCTTTTTTTCCTTCTTTCTTTCGATTTATTGCAGTGTAGTCAGATGTTACAGTAGTGGTGATTTGACTTGGCAGAAACAGAGGGATTTATTTGTGGCGTGAGATCAGTGCCATGGTGGTGCTCTGTGCAGTTGCATTTTTTGTTCCCTGACGCCATGCTCAGCACTTTATAGGCGTTTATTCATGTCATTACTGCAACAGCCCTGAAGTGGGTGCACCTCCTAGTCCTGCGGTTTTATATGTGAAGAAACAGAATCCACCAGGTTGCATAACTCAGGGTTGCTAGAGCCTAAACTCCGGCAGCCTGACTCCAGAGGCTAGTCTTCACTTCTCATTTCTATAAATATTTCATGGGTTGTTTTGTTTTGTTTTAAGGCCAGTAGTGTCTCTAATTGTTTCAAAGGTCAAAATTTACGTGTTCAACCAAGGAGATTAATTGCATTCAGACTCTCTTGATCTTTATCTACTTGATAGAAGGGTTTGACGCTCCTACCACACAGTTCTAAAAGTTTCTGCTTATTTGCTTATTTCTAGGAGTTATTTGCTTGATACATTTGAATACTGTGGTTCGAAACCTAGAAATTGTATATTCATGGTGATTATACCTTTATTAACATAAAATTACCCTCTGGCATTTCACCCAATGTTTTCCTGTTTTGCCATGCATCTTATTTTTTGTAACGTTAATCTCTTTATCTTGCTTATTCTTGATATATTTTTGCCTTCTTTCTGTGTTGGTGTCATGTTGATTAAGATTTGTCATTTGTAAGCCTAACACTGTATTTTTATTTTTAGGCCTACCTGGTGTTCTGAATGTAATAGAACACTTTGCCATTTTCACGGCAGATCTGTTCTCTGATGTTATATGTCATTCTGGTTTTGTTTTTTTTCATGTATGCTTTTCCCACCATTTCCTTCTCTTAAGTGGAAAACATGTTGTGCTTGACTTTGCTGGTCTTTTTGTTTTGTCGTTTGTTTTTCCCTCCTACATGGAAAGTTGTTTGATACATGGGAGTCAACTAATTGCAACTTTATGTTTATTAAAGTTCAACAGAGGCGCCTAGGTGGCTCAGTCGGTTCAGCCTCCAACTCTCGATCTCTCCTCAATCTCTCCTCGGGTCTGGATGTCAGGGGTGGGGGTGCAGGCTCTGCATTGGGTGTGAAGCCTACTTAAAAAAGAAAAAAGTTCAACAAAACCACAGAAATTAAAGGAGCTTTGGTTTATTGCCAAGAATAAAACCGTATGTATTTTCAGGTGAAGAATTAATCTGCCTTTACTTTCTCCCACTCACTTTCCGATTGGGTTGATATATCTGGAATTCAACAAATTGTTGTTAATATTATTTTATAGGATCACTTAATAAAATCCTATTTTATATAATCTTTATTAAGCAATTTTTATTTGCATAACCATATTTACATAAGCCTGTTAGACCATACTGCTGAAGTCGTTTCATGCACCCTACCGTATCATTCCGTAAGTTGACTCTTATTTGTATGTATTTATTATTTATTTATTTATTTTAAAGCAGATCCTCAAATATATTTTCAAGCAGCTCAGATAACTGAAATGCTTTGTGGGCTTGCTCACCTGGGAATTCCTTTCCACTCCCTTTGTTTTCAGATGGTAAATTCACAATGCACAGGATTCTAGGGGATTGTCTTATTTTGAAACTGTCTGTATACATTGTTTTATTGTTTTCTGTTAGTATTGTCACCAAGAAGCCCAAAGCCCTTCTGCTCGTGTTCATTTATTGTGTCATATCAGTTTGAGTACTTAAAGCAAAATACATTTTATTAAATAATTTAAGAAGCCTGGGGGTGACCCTCTGAGGCTTCAGGTTGACTGAGAACTTTCTGATTTCTTCATCGCCGTATTTCAGTATTTTTTCAGCCTCATCCTTTTTGCCTTCTGATTGTAAAAAGGCTGCCATAGTCCGTGTGTCACAGTCACTTTGAAGGCAGGAAGTAAAGGGGTCGGAAGCGGTGTTTTCTTCAACAGCTTATTGCTTTTCTGGAAGTCTGGTCCAGCAGACCTTCTGTTACAGTCCCTGGGCCAGAACTAAGTCATGGCTATTTGTGACCATGACCGAGGCTGGGAAAATGAGTTTGTTTTGGGCCAATCAGGACTTACCTCAAGGACTTGGCAATTCATCCAAAACAAAATCTGTGTGAAAGGAGCAAGAGAGGGTGATGTTTGCGTTACTGGGAAGCGTGTACCCCTTCTTCAGTAGCCTCAGCAGGACTGAACATACGTGTAATAACTGTCAGGGCCCAGATAGGTCAAATAACCTTGTCCTTCTTCACCGTAATGCACGTTCTGTCACTGAATAGAAGCCGATGTTTCCCCCTCCCCCCCGCCCCCCCAGGATTCCAGAAATTGCGGTTACATTTGATGTGAGCAAACAAATTATCCCGAAGTTGGTTGGAAAAAATGTGAACAACTCATGCAGAGACAGACGCTGGGCCTTCCATTCTCTATCGGAAACACTGATCGCTAGGACCCAGGGGGCCGTTAGAATAGGGAACCTGCTACTTGAGAGTTACATTCTTACACTTGTCTGGTGACCTAGCCAAGCTGTTCAGCTCTGTGAGGGAATAGATACATTGCAACCTCTGATTAGTAGTAATAGTATCATTATCTGAACGGTTGACCTTTGTCCACCAGTCAACAACAGAGCAGTTAACTGTATCTTTGGAAAGGGTGGTCGCAAACTCTGGTTTCTCTTCAGATCATATAAATCTTTCGCCTTTTACTGAAAAGGGTGGTGCCTTCAGACGTCATCCTTGACAGGGCTTAGCTTTCTAAGGGCTTAGCTTTCTCCTACCATGTTTCAGAGGGCAGACCCCTGTTCTCTGCCCACCCAGACTCCATGATTTGGCCCGAGTTTTGCGGCAACAGCCAAAAGAGAAAGATACAGGGCAGAAGAGAAAGCTAACTGCCTGAATAATCCCTCAGAGGGGGTACTCCTGAGGATTAGCCACTTTGAGACAGTGGGGAGCAGATAAAAATAAAAGCACATCTCTTTGCAGAGTGGTGAAGATAAAAACTAAATCCCCGGCAGCTTGGAAACTGGAGTTCATGTATCAGGGAGGAAGGTGGTGGCTGTTGGGAGCAGAGTTGGTGACGTTGAGCCCAGCGGTGGGTGCCTTATGTCCCAGGGGCCAGGCCGGAGGCGAGAAATGGAACATACGGTTCTTTCTGCCTGAGAAGCAGCAAGGGCTCCCAGCCCGAGAGGACAGCGTCTAACCCCAGTGTCAGGAGGAAGGGTCGTTTGAAGCCCTGCACTTTTTGCCTCTGCGCCTGCCTCCACCTGCGTGGAGGGCAGGGGGTGATGGGCTGGGGTGTCCTCGGACGCTTTATGAATTGAGAGGGGCTGCGGCCAGGGCTGTTATTATCTCAGCTTGCAGTAGCTCTTGACTCCTGAAAAAGTGCTCAGTTACCAGTTAGCATCTGTACAGCTGGAAGTAGTACAGGGCAGAAGACACCCTCTGAATGTGAGAGTAGCTGTGTTCCATCAGACGGCGCGCTTGCAGAAGGGCCAGGGAAGCCTGAGGTTTTCCCTCCTCCCTGCTTGGGAGAACACTCGTGCGTCCGGGCCGCCCTTCCTGTGGCCAGTGCTGAGCCTGAAATGTTCGGTGAGTGAAGAGTGTGTGTTCGTGCATGGCCCCAGCCTGCCCTGGACGTGGCTACACTCTGGCCTCTGGAAGCCTTGCCTTTCTGGGGTGATCACTCCACGGGAAGTGTCGGGGATCAGATTGCCTCCAGCCTCTGGCATCCCGGCGAGGATAAATATTTTGTTTTCGAACACTCTCCCATTTAGCAATGCAGTATGGAATACGAGACCCCGCAGGAGGCTAGGGGGCCGTTTCAGACTCATAATTTCAAAGCAAGACAAACTCGTGGTGATTAGTGGGGCTTATTCAAATCTCCTGCCAACTAGATTTTTAAGAAGCTTAATTTCAGATGGGTCCTGTAGAGGTTTTCAAATGTCTTAGGATTTGGTTCTCTTCCGCTTTAAAAGACCTCTGCAAACTAAGCTCTCTAGCTCTTAGGACTGATCAGAAATTAGTTGATGAGGTGGAATATTATGCCATTATCACTGTTTGGAGGATTACTAAGATTGTGTTTTAATTAAATGAACATTATGCAAGAGGTATTTAGCTTGCTTCTTTTTTTTTCTTCTTCCTTTTCAATTTTTTCTTTTCCATTTCTAATACCCATTATACCCCGTGGTCTGACCAGCCTTTTAGAACTCCGTCACAAAACACCCCGTGAACGTGGCCATAGGAGGCTGACTTCTGTGGGTGGCGGGAAAGGAAACGCCTGGGGGTGAAGGATGCACCCACCCAGTTTGTTCCGTGAATGTTCTTCATGCTCCGAAGGTAGAAGGACAGGGTCTGTTTCAAGGCCCACCTACCCCTTGGGAGTCCAGACCTGAGGCGTGGGCCGGGTCTCGACCCACAGGGCCCCAGATGTGTTAGAGCCTTATTCTGAAAGGCTCACACTCGACTCTCTAAGTGTTGGGCTGCGCGCCATGGCGGAGTGCGAGGAACACAGCACAGGAGGAGTCCTTATGTGATGGGCGCCTTACGTGATGGGCGTGGAGACTCAGGTGGAGGTGGAGGGGGAATGGGAACCCACGGTCTTCTAGAGAAGCGGTTTTTAACCCCTGTGCCGTGTGGTCCATATCACAATCCCATGTATAATTCCAGAGCTCCTCAGATGAGTCTAGTTACAGCTCCGTGGTAAAGGACAGTGTCCCATGGTCTTATGCAAACTTTCCTAAAATGAGGCCTTAGAACAACCTGCATCAGCATCACCTGAGGAAAAGGGAGCTTCTAAAATCAGATTCCCAGGCATCCCTCAGGCTTACTCAGGGGCACGGGGCCAAGGCATCTACTTTTTAATAGGCTCTTCCAGGGTCGCCCGGGGGGCTCAGTCGGCTAAGCGTCCGACTCTTGGTTTCGGCTCAGGTCATGATCTTATGGTTCCTGAGATTGAGCCCTGGGTCAGGTTCTGAGCTGACAGCTCAGAGCCTTCTTGGGATTCTCCCTCTCCCTCCTTCTCTGCCCCTCCCCTACTTGCATGAGCTTGAAATGGAAATCGTGGAAGCGGTCTCTGTGCGTGAGAGCATGGGGCCAGATGTACGTTCACGACCTGTTTGGGGTCACCTGCTGTTTAGAGCCTTTGTCCCAGTGGCCTGTGTGTTAACATCCCACACACACTCCCTCCATACACAGCAGAGACCAAAGGGGCTGGGAAGTGACGGGTCTGCTTTCATCTATTTCAGGGTTTCTGAAACATCCTGCCTTTGCTGTCTGAGCCTGACCCTCACACAGGTCTCCTGGTTCGGCTCCCCCAGTCCCCGCAGCGTGCGTGGAGGCCGGCACCCTTGCAGGTGCTGGGTCTGCTGGAGAGACTGCGGTTGGAGCAGCCCTCAGGGCTCCCTTTGTGGCCCTGTCTCCCCAGGGCCCTAGGTGTGTACGTTGGCATAGGATGGAGACCTGTGCCCTATCACTCCTTCCCGGGCTTAAACAGCCGATCGTCACACCTAAGGCCACCTCTCCCCACGCCACCCCACCCTTCTCTTGGTTGAGCACAGAGCTACCTTTGTCTTTCTGTCTAGGGAATTTGATCAGACTTGAAGCTACCTGTTTGTCCCCTAGGATAACCCACTCTGTGACCTTGGGAGGTAGAAGAAAACAACAGGGTAAAAAAATCTCAACAGCAAAAGGAAGGACATAGTGCAGGAAGAAGAAAAATTTAATGAACTAGAAAAAAAATAGGATTATATAAAACTTGATTTTCAAACAATAGAAATCTCCAAGAATACTGATCAACAAAATAAAGAAAAACCATGATAAAGTAGTATTAGGGAAAAAAACACAGTCATTATTATAAATACAGTAGTGCTTATAATGACCATAAGCAAATTGTAAGTACACTTTTATGTAAATGAATGTGACCAACTTATATGCAATAGTTTTTTAGGAACGTGGAAATTACCAGAATCACTCAAGAAATTAGGAATATGAATTAGTACAAGCCATGAAAGAGTGTTTGGGCAATAAAAAGTTTGCCTTCTCCACATTCATGGCTAGGGTGGGTTTACATAAACCACAGACTAGTTTAAAGAATAAAAGAAGAGGGAATCTGTCCTGCCTGCTTTGTGAGGAAAAGAGTATCTTGCTGTGAGATTGGAAAAGGAAAGTATAAGAACAGAAACTTGTGGACCAATCTCAGTTACTTTATTGATTCAAAAGACCTCAACCATATACTAGCAACACTAATACAGCTCTGTTTTTTAAAAAATCATAGCCAGTTAGAGTTTATAAAATCATAGCCAGTTTAGAGTTCAGGAAACAGGAAAGAGCAACAGAAACTATATTAATACAATTCACCTTCTCAATGCATTAAAGGAGAAAAATTATATGATCATCTTAATAGAAGAGGAAAAAAAAGTCAGTAAAATATAGCACTTACAAGGGAATTCCCTTAACCTTAATAAGGGTATCTCTAAAACATCTCCAGGAAGCATTATGCATAATGATGAAAATCTATGGGCGTCTGGGTGTCTCAGTCAGTTAAGCATCCAACTCTTGATCTTGCTCACATCATGGTATCATGGTTCGTGAGGTCGAGCCCCGCATTGGGCTCTGTGCTGAGCGTGGAGCCTGCTTGGGATTCTCTCTCTCTGTCTCCTTCCCTCCCTGTCTCCTGCCTTCCTTCCTTCTGCCCCTCCCCCCCTACTAGCACTCTCTCTTTAAAAAAAAATCTGTGTATACATTAAAGATGAGATGGAGGTAAGGATGTTTTCTTACCCCTCCCCCTTTTCTAAATCACCTATCACGTTTGTAGGTCATATAATCAGGGCTTTATCAAGACAAGAAACATAAGATATGTAAGAAATGGGAAGAGAAAGGTAAAATGTAGATGAACTGATTAGTGAAAAATCCAAGAGAACCTACAAATTATTTATTGCCTCTCCTGCTGTTCGTGTACTCTCTTTCCCAAAATAAACAAATGAGCCTTAAAAAATATTTAAAAAACAAAAGAACTAAGAAGGGAGCTCAGTGAGGTTGCAGTGAGCGTCCACATGCCAAACTGAGCACCAGCACTGGCTTATTAGAAAATGGGAAAATAGATCCCACTGTTTAATGCGAGCATAATGTAGGCACCCTTAGGAATAAATTGAACAAAAGATGTGCACAATTTTTCTGGAGAAAACTAGGAAAGTACAAAACATACTTGAAGAGGGTGCCTGGCTGGCTTAGGTGGTGGAGCATGCATCATATGATGCTTCACTTTGTGACACTCCAAGAACTTATCTTTAAATTCATAAGGAAAGGCAGATGGCCCCAAATAACCAATAGAGTATCTTGAAGAACCACACGTAGGCCACCTGCCTTGTCAGATGAGAAGACTTACCCCCAGTTAAGGCAGCATGGTGTGAATGCAAGGTTACGTGAACAGAGCAGAAATCACACCAGCAGTGGACGTCTGCATATGAAAAATGCAATGTGATCGCAGATCGATCAATGTGATACATCACATCAGTAAAAGAAAAGATAAAAACCATATGATCCTGTCAATAGATGCAGAAAAAGCATTTGACAAAATACAGCATCCCTTCTTAATAAAGACTCTAGAGAAAGTCAGGATAGAAGGAACCTACTTAAACATCATCAAAGCCATCTATGAGAAGCCTTCGGCTAACATCATCTTCAACGGGGAAAAACTGAGAGCTTTCCCCCTGAGATCAGGAACACGACAGGGATGTCCACTCTCACCACTGTTGTTTAACATAGTGCTGGAAGTCCTAGCATCAGCCATCAGACAACAAAAGGAAATCAAAGGCATCAGAATTGGCAAAGAGGAAGTCAAACTTTCACTCTTCGCAGATGACATGATACTCTACATAGAAAACCCGACAGACTCCACCAGAAGCCTACTAGAACTGATCCAAGAATTCAGCCAAGTTGCAGGGTACAAAATCAACGTACAGAAATCGGTTGCATTTTTATACACCAATAATGAAGCAACAGAAAGAGAAATCAAGAAACTGATCCCATTCACAATTGCACAAAAAACCATAAAATACCTCGGAATAAACCTAACCAAGGATACAAGAGATCTGTATGATGAAAACTATAGAAAACTTATGAAGGAAATTGAAGAAGACACAAAGAAATGGAAAAACATTCCATGCTCATGGATAGGAAGAATAAATATAGTTAAGATGTCATTACTACCTAAAGCACTCTACACATTCAATGCAATTCCAATCAAAATTGCACCAGCATACTTCTCAAAACTAGAACAAACTATCCAAAAATTTGTATGGAACCACAAAAGACCCCGAATAGCCAAAGTAATACTGAAAAATAAAACCAAAACGGGAGGTATCACCATCCCAGACTTCAGCCTCTACTACAAAGCTGTCATCCTCAAGACAGTATGGTATTGGCACAAAAACAGACACATAGACCAATGGAACAGAATTGAGAACTCAGAAGTGGACCCAAAAGTATACAGCCAACTGATCTTTGACAAAGCAGGAAAGAATATCCAATGGAAAAAAGACAGCCTTTTTAACAGATGGTGTTGGGAGAACTGGACAGCAACATGCAGAAGAATGAAACTAGATCATTTTCTCACACCATGCACAAAAATCAACTCAAAATGGATAAAGGACCTGAACGTGAGACAGGAAACTATCAACACCCTAGAGGAGAAAGCAGGAAACAACCTCCTTGACCTCCACCGCAGCAACTTCTTACTTGACACATCCCCAAAAGCAAGGGAATCAAGAGCAAAAATAAACTGTTGGGACCTCATCAAGATTAAAAGCTTCTGCACAGCCAAGGAAACAACCCAGAAAATTAATAGGCAACCAACGGAATGGGAAAAGATAGTTGCAAATGACATATCAGATAAAGGGTTAATATCCAGAATCTATAAGGAACTCACCAAACTACACGCCCGAAAAACAAACAACCCAGTGAAGAAATGGGCAGAAGACATGAACAGACACTTCTCCAAAGAGGACATCCAGATGGCCAACAGACACATGAAACGATGCTCAGCATCCCTCCTCATCAGGGAAATACAAATCAAAACCACACTGAGATACCACCTCACGCCAGTCAGAGTGGCTAAAATGAGCAAATCAGAGAACTCTAGATGCTGGCGAGGATGTGGAGAAACGGGCACCCTCCTACACTGTTGGTGGGAATGTAAACTGGTACAGCCCCTCTGGAAAACAGTGTGGAGGTTCCTCAGGAAACTAACAATAGAACTCCCTTATGACCCAGCAATAGCACTGCTAGGAATTTACCCAAGGGATACAGAAATGCTGAGGCATAGGAGCACATGTACCCCAATGTTCATAGCAGCACTCTCCACAATAGCTAAAACATGGAAAGAGCCTAAGTGTCCATCAACAGATGAATGGATCAAGAAGATGTGGTTTATCTATACCATGGAATACTACATGGCAATGAGAAACAATGAAATCTGGCCATGTGTAGCAACATGGATGGACCTTGAGGGTGTTATGCTGAGCGAAATAAGTCAGGCAGAGAAGGACAAATATCATATGTTTGCACGTATAGGAGGATTAGGAGGAACTTGACGGAGGAACAAGGGGGAGAAGAAGGGCGGAAATGGTGGGGGAAAGGGAGAGAGGCAAACCATGAGAGACTCTTGAATGCTGACAAAAACTGAGGACTGATGGATGGGGGGGGAGGGGGGGATGGGCAAGGAGGAGGACCCTTGTGGGGATGAGCACTGGGTGTTATGTGGAAACTAATTTGACAATAAACTATTTGTAAAGAATAAATAAATAAAAAATTAAAAAAAAAGAAAAATGCAATGTGATAGCGCTGACATTACAAATCAGGGACGAAGTAACAAGCTGTTAAGTGGTACTGAGACGGATCATCCATGTAGAAAAAAATGAGATTGCTTAGTCCTACCACTCATAAAAATATAGATGGGCAGTTAGAGAACGTAAATGTTCAAAGTATTTGTAGAAGTTTTAAAACCTCCAGGGGTGCCTGGGGGGCTCAGTCGGTTGAGCATACAGCTGGTTGGTTTTGGCTCAGGTCATGATCTTGAGGTTCGTGGGTTCGAGCCCCATGTTAGGCTCTGTGCTGACTGTGCAGAGTATGTTTGGGAGTGTCTCTCCCTGCCCTTCCCCTGCTTGTGCGTGCGTGCTTGCTCCCTCTCTCTCTCTCTCTCTCTCTCAAAATAAATAAATTAAATAAATAGATAAATAAAAGTTAAAACATCTGAAAGAAAATCTACAAAGACTATATTAGTGACCTTAGGTCATCAGAACATTACCCCAGGGCCATAGTTTGAAAAGTCAAAACTTAAAATGTTCATTTGACACCAGACATCACAAACAAAATTAAAGGATCTGCCACAGACTTGGAAAAGGTTTCTATGGCACATCTTGGCTGACAAAGGATAATGCCAGAATATATAAATTCCTGTCATCAAGTAATAATGAGGTAAGAATCTAATCAAAAAGACAAAAATATGAGCAGACAGTTAACGGACAAAACACTCCAATCAGCTTATAATATAACATAGAAAAATGCATGTCATCTCTCTAGTAACTGGGGAAATAAAAATTGGAATCCTCAGCAGCTGTTTCCTACCAATCGTTCCGGCCAAATAAAAACACTTCGGCGATACCAAGGGGCAGGAAGACTGTGGAGCGATCTGGACTCGGGGCCTCACGAGCAGGAGTGAGAGACTGTAACAGCCATGACCGAGAACAGCCGGCTGTCTCAAGTTCAGTTGAAGAGGGACATCATATGTGACTGGCAGTGCCACTGTGGGTGCAGAATGCCGAGAAGCTTTCTCACATCTGCAGGAAGACAGCGTCCCCTAACAGGGAGAAGCTGTCCATCAGCAGAGAAGGGATGAGGTGTGGCGTGTACCCACCATGGATAGCTTTACGGCGGTGAGCGTGAATGAAATATGTAGAGCTACGTATATCGGAGCTGGTGTATTCCCAAAAGGCACCAAAGGCAAATCACAGTGCAGTGTCCCCTTATATAAATATTTGAATATACAGAGAACAGTACTTGTGTATGATTTATGAATATGGACATCGTAGTTTATCTTAAAAACATATGCAGGAATGGCGAAGAACCAAATTCAGGATGGTGGTTCCCCCTGGCAAAGATGGGGTTGAGGCGGGAAGACACAGAGGGATTAGAGCTGCTGCCTGTCACGTGCCGGTGTTGTAAAATACTGACTAAAGCTGGGGGGTGGGGGGCGCACCAGGTCATAGGTATGAAATTCTCTGTGCGTGCGCATACGATGAGGGTGGCGGTGCTGAGGCTGCCTGGGAAAAAGCAGCAGCGGCCCCTCTTCCCAAGAGGCCACAGCCAGCGCGTCGTGGTCCAAGGCTGTGCCCTTAGCTTTGCAAACCCAGGAGCAGAAGCTTCACTCCCCTCACCCTGCTGCATCGCTCTGTTTCACCGTCCACAAGCCAGAGCTAGATTTGTCTCTTGGGGTGGACTCAAACTACACTCACAGATTGAATGAACCCAGGATGCTGGCTTCATCATTTATAAAGAGAAATACGTAGGACAGCAACCAGAACCTTGGAATAGACCGTTTCCTTGCCTCAGCCCGGTGTTTTGCCCCCTCAAGCTGCACCGTGGGAAGCATGGAAACAGCCGGAAGGAGGCTGGTGGGCACACAGTGAGGTCTGTGCTGCAGAACTAACCATTCAAGGCTCCAGTTGCCAGCAAATGTCCTCTGATACCAGATTCCCAGCTTGTGGTCAGGACACGGGCTGTGTGTCAAATGCTCAGGGTCCTGGGGTCTGCGCATCCCTCTTGCGGGACTGGCTGGAAGTATCCTACTGGCTTCACAGAAGACAGTGCGGGTGCCCAGAAAATGCCTCTGTGAGCTTGACATGGCTTTTACCTTTGCTTGTTTCTTTGAAAGGGTATATATATCCCATCTCTTCCATGATAGACACCTGTCTTTATGCTAACATCGAATAATACTTAATTACTAATTTAACTGCTAAATTAATGACTCATTGATTGAGTTGCTCAGTTACTTATAAAATCTGAGTTGAGGGGTGCCTGGGTGGCTCAGTCGGTCTTCAGCTCAGGTCATGATCTCGCGGTTCGTGGGTTCGAGCCCCGCGTCGGGCTCTGTGCTGACAGTTCAGAGCCTGGAGCCTGCTTCAGATTCTGTGTCTCCCACTGTCTCTGACCCTACCCTGCTCATGCGCTCTCTCTCTCTCAGAAATAAATAAAACGTTTTTAAAAAATCTGAGTCGAATGGGCATTTTAGGGAGATGGAACAATATTCACCCAGTGTGTCTTCATTTCCATGACCCTCCGTTTGGCCATCATGCCCATCTCACAGTGAGCGTGACCTTGCTCTGCACCTCCTAGACGTTCTGGAACTGGCTTTTGCCAAAGCCTGCTTCTCCATCCCCCTATCATTCTATCCACTGAGCCCTTCTCCCACCAAGTGACCACACTGTCCTTAGACCATTGTGTGCACTTGTCTGTCACCTGCCCATCCCATCGGCCTCAACTCCAAGCTGCTAGAGAAAACTCCACGCTAACCTCCACGCACCGATGACAGGCACCGAAGACACACAGCCCCCAAACACCTATTATTACACTGTGCTACAGTTAGTGACCTTTCCCCTTTTCAAAGCTTTTTTTTTTTAATATTTTTAATGCTTTACTTATTTCTGAGAGAGAGACAGACAGTGTGAGCAGGAGAGGGTCAGTGAAAGAGGGAGACACAGAATCTGAAGCAGGCTCTAGGCTCTGAGCTAGCTGTCAGCACAGAGCCCAACGTGGGGCTTGAACCTGCAAACCACAAGATCATGACCTGAGCTGAAGTCGGATGCTCAACCGACTGAGCCACCCAGGCGCCCCTCAAAGCTTTTTTTTCATAGGTTTTTATTTGATTCTCTCAACAACCATGCAAGATTATGAGGGTCATCTTCACAGATGACACAGTCAGTAACCAAGGTTACTGCAGGCCCTTTGCGGAAATACTAGACCAGCTGGGTCACGCTGAGCAGTGGCATGCTGGGGGTGGTGTAGAAAACACCCCTTATTAATCTTCTGCGTTATTACCCAGAGCCCCTAGCTTCCCAGTGCATTTGGTTTTTTTGATCCAGTTGGTGACCAACCCCAAATATAACACCTGCATCAGAGACTAGTCTGCCCCAGAGACAAATTCCCTCTTCACCCTGAAGGGCTCAGGAGCACATTGTGGTTGAGATGGGCTGGGGTTTTTTTTTTTTCCATTTTCAGCCAATCAGAGTTCAGATCTTGATAGCCAGGGGGTCTCGGAGAAGCTGAAACCTGAATTAAGGATTTTTAAAAAAACATAAAACCCTCTGTGTCCAGTTTTTAAAGTTTCCGTTTGAGCAGACAGGAAAGTTACCAGAAAGACGGGTTAAGTGGCAGATCTGCGGAGATACCAGCGAGCTCCAGTCCAGGTGCCTGACCCAGGGCCCCGTCTCGGGTCCTCTGCTTCACACCACTTCCAGCTTGCGTCAGCTGGAGGCCACAACTGGCCGCACACTCTTCCTGCTGCAGACTAGAAATAATGTGCAGTTTGTATTCCTTTCCCAAAGAAAGCTCAAGCATGAGAGTGCCCCTCCGCAGCCAGCTCCCCTGGTGAGCTTCGATATCGGCCCTTCTTTCACTGGCTCTGGAGTAGTGCAGACTGCGTGGCAAGGGTGGGGCTCTTTAAATGCAAGATTTATTCCGTTTCTATCTAAAGAAATTCCTCACTCCCTACCCCCCACCCCCATGTCTCTTAGCCCAGTGTGAGGAGTTAGGATCTTAATTCATCCACGTCCGTATACACATCCACTCAGAACTCATGGGGTGTGAGATATTTCTCAGTTCTTGCTTGTTAGCCCTCTGCCTTGAAAAATGGGATCCCTCAGGGCACCTGGGGGACTCAGTCGGTTAAGTGTCGGACCCTTGATTTCCACTCAGGTCATGACTTCGCCGTTTGTGAGTTTGAGCCCCGTTGTCTGGCTCTGCGTGGACAGTACGGAGCCTGCTTGGGATTCTCTCTCTCTCCCTCTCTCTTGCGCTCTC
Source organism: Hyaena hyaena (assembly GCF_003009895.1). Taxonomy (NCBI): domain Eukaryota; kingdom Metazoa; phylum Chordata; class Mammalia; order Carnivora; family Hyaenidae; genus Hyaena; species Hyaena hyaena. The sequence goes on from NW_024080823.1 coordinate 980,445, forward strand.
AAAAATAAATTAATAAACTTAAAAAAAAAAATGGGATGCCTTTTAAATTTTCTGACTACCAAATCCTAGCAAAACGTGGTGCCTTGTGCACCCATAGAGGAGTTTTAATAAAATACTTTGAGTGCAGCAGCCCTTTTGGGTTCTGAAAAATGTTGCCAGGGCCCCTCGAGACTTCCCGGTGCTCACAGGGAATGAGGCTCCCGTAGAGAACAGCAGACTGCGGCAATAGGACATGATCAGATCGGTTACGGGAACTAGGACATGATCGGATCGGTTACATGAACTATGATTTGAGCTTGAAAAATGCTTCCTGAGTTTTAATCTTCGCGTGGCTGCGTCCACCCACTCAGTAAATCGGGGCGCAACCCGCTTAGCTCAGCACCCGGCGCTGTGTTGGGTGGGCCTCACTGCAGAGGGTAGTAATGCGAGTTCCTCCAAATGCGAGTTCTGACTCATTAGCACTGCGGATTGCGTTCTAGGGAACAGCAGCCTTCAGTAATTTGTTTACGGCTGAACCTTGCCCATCCTTACTTCCTTCATCCCAACACTTGGCTAAATCTTGAAAAGGCAAGTAAAGGAAAAACAACAAAACCAGCCTATCTATCTGCTTGTCATTAGAGCAGGATTAGCTGTCAGGAGCCATAATGGGGTACAATATTAATTCCAGAATGCATTTTTCCGCCCAGACACATGACCAGTATATTATTCGGTGTCCTCATGAGTAATTAAAATCAGGCTATCCAGATAAACCAAAATAAACAAAGGAAGCCCATTGCGTGATGCCGACCTAATTGCTTCTTAATTGCACCACTTTTCTGCTCCTTTGCAAAATTTGCTTCTCTGAAGTCGCTTGCCCAGTCGTGAAGGAAATTTAGTGGCTGTTGACCCTTTTCCTATCAGATGGACCCATTTGTGTGGGATGGTCGGCCCTTGTCCATGAGCTGCTTACACATTCACTTCAGTACTTCACTGCTTATACACTTTGAAGCCGTGGCTGGGCTCCGAAGATTTTTTTTTTAATTCTTTTAACGTTTATTTACCATTGAGAGGCAGAGAGAGACAGAGCATGATCATGAGAGAGGCAGAGAAAGGGGGAGACACAGAGTCCAAAGCAGGCTCCAGCTGTCAGCACAGAGCCCGATGCGGGGCTCAAACTCACAAACCGTGAGATCATGACCTGAGCCGAAGTCAGACGCTCAACTGATTGAGCCACCCAGGAGTCCCGAAGGTGGGTTTTTTTCGATTTTTTGTTTTTTTAATCTGATTCCTTTTCCCACTGAGTTGCCATTTAAGATAAATACCTTTAATTCTGGAAGCCCGTCACCCACAGCTGCGGTAGACCACATGAAGAGCTAATAAGAAAAACAAGGTTTTTCAAATGTACCGGCCTCACAGAAGGTTTTCCAGCTATCACAGAGGCCAGGGTGGCGGGACCTCATTGTGGGGGCCAAATGACAGATTCCTACCCTCCTGACTCTTTGGACCTTGGGTATTAGCAGGACTGGTCGAGGGGCACCTTGGTGCCTCTGTTGGTTGAGCATCTGACTTCCGCTCAGGTCATGCTCTCGCAGTTTGTGAGTCCAAGCCCCACATCGGGTTTGTTGCTGTCAGCCCGTCAGTAGAGAGCGCACTTCAGATCCTCTGTCCCCCCTCTCTCTGCCCCTCCCCTGCTTGCACTCTTCAAAAAAAAAAAACCCAATATTGAGAACTGTTTCCGTTTCCCTCATGGCAAAGATGCTTTCCTGTCTTCCCAGCCTTTTCTCCAAGCGGGTACCAGTGGTACCATCATTTTGGTAACAGCCTGAATGTTGCCAGCGGTACTGACAGGCTGTATGCCCACCCCAGTTGTATTGCTCTCTCTAGAACCATCACCTTTACGCCGGTATGTTCTCCAAGCCCGTGGAGCCTGCCCTAAAGGGTCCCTTAGGATGGTTCCTGCTGGGCCCAATCTACGCCGATGGGTCGTTTCTGCCTCTCACGTGTGATACTTCAGCATCTTCAACTGAGAGCTGCCGGGGTCCTGTGTTTCACCGCAGCCATCCTGTGCCCTTGTGGTCTTGTGTCTGTCTGTGGAGACCAGCCTTGAGAAGTGACTTGTTTCCGTCTGCCCAGAGCTTATCCCTGGTCCCTGGATCGACTTCATTCAGAAGCAATCCCTGGATTCTCACGGGGCTCCTTCAAGCCCCACGTGAGAGTGGCTGGGGTCCGGTTCCCACGGGCCCGCACCTCACCCTGCGCCGCTGCCGCCTGCCTTGTTGGGGGACAGGCTGGCGGGGTGACAGACGTGTGTCCCTGCTGCCCTGGGGGGTGTGGCGGGGAGAGCAATCGGTGGGCCAGAGCCAGGCTTCAGATACAGCTTGGCCAAGGACCACGAGGGCCCCACGCGCTCGCCAGAGAGATGAGAAAAGAACAGCGACTCGCAGCTGGTCCTGCCCCTCAGAAGTAACCCCTACGGGTTGTGAAAAGCACATCCCTAGAGGTGTGTCTGCATGTGAGAATAAATGGGACTTCACTGTTTTAAAACACACTTTTTTTTTCCCCCATCGGCGTTAGAAAGATGTTCTCAATATGTTACTTTTCGCGGAAATCATCTTTGAAAATGTGACTCCGGTTGTGTTCCTGTTTCCTTATGTCCCATGGTCACCGTCTCTCAGAATAGGCCGGTTCCTTCTATAGATAGCAGGCTCACCCGGGAGCCTCCGTCCCCAGCGGAACTTAGGGCACGTGCCCTCCCGGGCCTCGCTCTGCGGCTGGGCCAGGTGTGTTCAGAGGACGCTCTCTCTCTCCCCCCTCAGGTGTCAACGGAAGCAGTGGCGGGTGGACCTGCCGGCCACCAGCGTGGTGATCACCTTCCACAATGAAGCCAGGTCGGCCTTGCTGAGGACAGTGGTCAGGTGAGGGCAGGAGAGGCCACCCAGTGCCCGCCTGCTGCACCATATGGGCGGCGTTCCCAGGCGGGAGTGTGGGACACAGCTTGCGTCCCCAGCGCACCCAGGCCACAGCTGTCTGCTGGGGGTTCTGATGGGTCACCTGACCGCCGCACAAGGAGTGGCTAATCGACGGCTTCTCCAGCCACGGATTGGGACCAGCACATGAGAATCCCCTGCCCCAAGTGATACCCCTACAAGGCCTCCAAACTTTGTCTTTCTTTCTTTCTTTTTTTTTTTTTAACGTTTATTTATTTTTGAGAGAAACAGAGCACAAGCAGGGGAGGGTCAGAGAGAGAGGGAGACACAGAATCTGAAGCAGACTCCAGGCTCCGAGCTGTCAGCACAGAGCCCAACGTGGGGCTCGAACTCACGAACCATGAGATCATGACCTGAGCCGAAGTCAGACGCTTAACCAACCGAGCCACCAGGGCATCCCAACCTATATCTTTCTGTTTCCTCAGTGTGCTTAAGAAAAGCCCACCCCACCTCATCAAAGAGATCATCTTGGTGGACGACTACAGCAATGACCGTAAGTACCGAAACTGACCCTGTCCCCCACCTGGCCCTTCTCCCGGGACTCGGCCTTCCTTAGTTCCTAGAAAGGTCAGAAGTCAGGGCCATGGCAAGAAGAGGTGCCTCTTTGATGCCCTAGGAGATCTTCCGCCCACAGATGACTGGGAACCACAATACTTGAATACAGAGGCCTTGTAAACGAGGTTCCAAATGCTTCTTTCTTTCCCTAGCTGAGGACGGGGCTCTCTTGGGGAAAATTGAGAAGGTGCGCGTTCTCAGAAATGATCGGCGAGAAGGTAAGGCTCTTTTCTTAATTCACTACCAAGACAGTTGAATTCTAACTTTTCCCGAGCCCGAAACATTTCAGCTAAAAGAACAATTAACTTTGTAGTCTTTTTTGTCTATGTCTCTCTAAGGGAGCCTCTGGGGACCCCTTTCCCAGCAAAGCCAAGGGAGGATGTTCAAAGCTTAATTGAAATTATTTGTATACTAGGGCAAGAGTTCAAGCTCCATTTTTATTTATGTATTTAGAACACGGTGCCTCTCTTCCCTTTACAACCTAGGAAGCCTTATCAGTCCCGGGAGTACTAGGGTTGAGAAGAAAAACAAAGATTTAGCAATGAGACGTTGAGTGACTCCATGCTCTAGGCATCTGATAAAATAACAGATTCAAGTTTGACAGCCTGCTGAAGGCGAACCATCCCAAAAAGGGAGAGAGTGCTGCAATTACATGCTTATTGGATTTTGCAAATGTCAGCCTCAAAGCCTGCCGTCAGTCTTGTCTGCTGGAGCCGGGCTCATCCAGTCCACTTTATTGGCAGTTATAAGAGAGACTCTAAAGGGGGGGGAGTCTTACTTTGAAGTGTCGGAAGGGAAGCTAAGACCACAGCGAAATTAACATCCAGGGTATCAGTGCTGTTTGGAGGGCTCAGGGACTGGACTCTAGGCTCCTCCAACGTCCAGAGAAATCCTTCGGGGTGGGAACATGGCACAGATGTGACACGTGCCATTTTGGTGAGCTGAGGAGGACTCTGTTGGTCCTGGAGGGGCGGCTGTATTCTCTGATCAGTGTAGACTCTTTCTTCCGGCTCTCCGTGCGGTCCAGCCAGAGCCAAGCCATGAAGTTTTTCCTGGCAAGACTTTCATCAGCGATAAAGTGATTGAGCCTGTTAGGACAGTGCCATCAGCACCATATTTTAGCCAACAAGGTCATCATTCCGCACTTTCAGGATGCCTACACCGTGGCATCAGCCTTGCCCTAGGCACGCTCTGTTTGCTGGACTCCCATCTGTCTCCCAAGCTTCAAATAAGCCCACACCTTGAAATCAAACCAAAATCTTTCATTCCATTTGCACCCCCCCCAAACAGTGATAACTTTTTGAATTTAAACCCAAAGCATCTGCTAGCACAGAAAAAAGAAAAAAAAAGGAGGAGGAGGAAAAGAAAAATTATTTTTCATGTGGGAATTTTATGACTGACAGATCACTTGCTGGCCTTGTCAGAGAGTGCCTTGAACCTTAGAGCTCAGTGCCTCTGAGTGCTTTAAGTTAGCATGTTCACTTGAGGAAGGACGCAAGTTGACGCTCTGTTTTGGAAGTTGGTTGGGGAGGGGCCGCTGTGGGGAGGCAGAGTGTGGGAAGGCAGCCTGTGAGCAGCAAATGAAGTGTGTGATGTTGAGTGAGAAAACGCACGCCTAGGATGTACGTATGTGCTTGGGCGTCTGTGTGTGTATGTACACGTCCCACGCATTTGAACATCTATACAGGCACTTAGTAATGCTACTGGACGTCAGAGAAAATCAGCAGCGTGAAATATGATGGCAGTGAAGGAACCGCCTTAGATTTGTTTAGTGGAGATTTTATTGCGCCGGTGACTTCATCTGGCTGCTTATTAATTAGAATCAGCTGGGGAGCCTAAGCGATGACCAAGGCCTTCTAACGTGGTAGAAGCCGTGTGCCACACTGTGTGTCCTGCCTGTGGTGGTTACCGGCTGAAGTCTCCGTTCTCTCTGCCTTCTGATTGTTTCTTTTCACGCACTCGGTGGAGTCTCCCCTGTGCTTGAAGTTCCGGAGTCAGCCGAGGATTTACGGGGAGGTTAGCACCAGGTTTGGACCTGACCAGCCCCCTTTGCGGGATGTCCCCCTTCAGCTTCTGGCAACTATAGAAACCCTGAACTCTGTCCCCAGACACCCCAGCAAAAAGGCTGTATTGCGGTGGCTCCTAACATAACCTTGGGAGAAACAGCACACATACACCTGGGCTTCACTCCCTGTGGTTTTCTTCTTTGAAGGATTGAATCCCCTCCAGTTTCTGCCTGCTTCTCGCTGCTTTCTGGCCCTGGCCGAGACTTGCTTTTTCAGTGTTGGCCAGAGCCCTGAGCAAGCGCTCACCCAACCCAAGCTAAGACTCTTCGCTTACCAGTTCCCAGAACTAGAAGCCTTTATCTTTTTTTTTTTTTTAATATTTTTATTTATTTCTAGGAGAGAGAGAGAGAGACAGCGTGAGCAGGGGAGGGTCAGAGAGAGAGGGAGATATAGACTCCGAAATATAGAAGCCTTTATCTTTTGTCCCCTCCCGTAGCGTGCAGATCTGGAGGAATCACTGAAAACTCATTTTGACTCCTCTGTAGAAAGGAACTTGCAAACACTGTCCTCACGGCTTGTGAGTAGTCATATCATCTGCACATCCAGATGTGCCTCCTTATCTACAGGAGGACTTTCCAAGACCCTCAGTGCACCCAAATCCGCGGACAGTAAGGGACCCTGTATAAACGATGTTCTTCCCTGCGCACATTATCGCCAACAACATTTAAGTTATAAATTAGGCAGAGTAAGAGATTAACCATGATAACTAGTAACAAAACACAACAGGTAGAACTACACTGTATAAAAGGTACGTGCGTGTGATCTGTCTCTCTCAAAGTATCTCACCGTTCTGTTCTCACCCTTCCTGTGATGATACGAGGTGGTGTGAGGTGATAAAATGCCCACATGATAAGATGAAGTGAGGGGGATGACACAGGCTTGTGACGCAACGTTAGGCTCCTCCTAGCCTTCTTATTTTTTTTTTTTAATTTTTCTTCTTTTAATGTTTTATTTATTTCTGAGAGAGAGACAGCATGAGCAGGGGAGGGTCAGAGAGAGAGGGAGACACAGAATCTGAAACAGGCTTCAGGCTCTAAGCTGGCTGTCAGCACAGAGCCCGACGTGGGGCTCGAACCCACAAACCGTGAGATCATGACCTGAGCCGAAGTCAGACACTCAACCGACTGAGCTACCCAGGTGCCCCATCCTCCTGGCCTTCTGATGATCTGTCAGAAGGAGGACCCTCTTGCTTCCAGACCACAGTTGACTCCGGGTAACTGAAATTGTGCAAAGTAAAACCACGGGTAATCAGGACAAGGGCTAGTATGGAGAGCCCGGCGTACACAGCAGAAGCCGTTTACGACCGCATCATCTGGTGACAGAGATACTCCTCGTGATAAGACTTGGTGTGATAACAAAAGATCCATATTATTACCATCACAAGTATGCAAATTGTGTAACTTGACCAGTCGTGGCACTAATTTTAGGTAAAGGCCGATCAACTGGGATTTGTCACTGGTGTGCTTTGGCTGTGGTAGGTCTTACACAGACAGAGATATTTCTACCACCCTGAGCATTACATTATCACCATTAAAATAGGTACCATCAGCACCTGAAGTATCTGAGTAACACCTCCCCTGCCCTAGTTAAGTAGAAAACGGCTGCTGCGTCTGAGGAAAGTAGGTGGAAAAGTTCCATGTTTTGGTTGCTTGATGAGGGAGGCTTCAGTTTCCTAAAGGCCTTCCTCAGAAGGCAGTAGTTCTAAGAAAGTTGTCTTCCTCGTTCTCCAGTTAACTGAGAGAAAGGAATCCTGACAGACGTCTGTCTGGCTAACCACAGGGCAGGGTCAATCAGGCCCTCCAACTTGGCACTAGACTCTGCCCAGCAAGAGGGCCTCGGAGCCATGGGGGGAATGTCGATGCAGTGCTGGATGTGCTGTTTTGCTGCCTTGTTCTCAGATACCCTGACGCGCTTTTGAAATCCCTTCCACAGGCCTGATGCGCTCGCGGGTCCGGGGGGCCGATGCGGCCCAGGCCAAGGTCCTGACGTTCCTGGACAGCCACTGTGAGTGCAACGAGCACTGGCTGGAGCCCCTCCTGGAGAGGGTGGCCGAGGTGAGGCCCTAGGGCCCGCGCTGGGCTTCTCCTGGTTGCTGGGAAGGGAGGGGGGAGAAAGTGCCTCTTGGGCAGCTGCTCCAAGAGAAGTCTTCACTAGGAATCTTATCACTGGGGAAAAAACTCACTTGACGGGTCGGAGGCAGGGAGCAGCAGAGACTGGTGAGAGCCTGATCAGGTCCACACGGCCCCTTCCCTCTGAGGCGGCTGTCTCTGGCCGTGCTGCTTGCACAGCAGAACGGGGTGCCCGTGACCACACTGTGGACCATTAGAGGCCGTCAGGGTGCCCCATGGCCCACTCTGTGTGTCTCTGTCTCTGGAAACATCATCACTGGTATTACCTTCGGCCTTTCTTCACGTCTCTTGCCATTTACTTGTTTCATTGACTTTTCTCCATATGGAGAAAGGGTTTCTTTGGGGTGATAAAGCAAACTTGACGAAAGTACCGGAGAAAGAGGAAATAAACAAGTCAGGCCTTTTACAAGTCACACGAGACACAGAGAGCTGAGGGACAGGACGTCACAAACTACTAAATAACCCCAAGCTACTAGGGATGATGATGTCACGATGATATTGATGATCTTGATACCCTGTCCTAGTTATGAGTGATAGATACTACGATATTCAGGGCTGTTTGTTGAGTATTAACTGTGTGTTCGGTAAATTACATATTGAGCCCATCTGCCACATGGGAAACGTGGGTTAATGTGTTTAATAACACACCCAAAATTCACACAGGAGGCACAGCCAGGATTGAAAAGCAGTTTCGGCTGCATCCCCCCTCACTGAGCCCTCTTCCACCTCTACACACACCTAGCCAGGGGAAGAACCCTCTGGAATCCCCTCCTCTCCAGGCCCATACTCACACACCAGGCTGTGTCCTCTCCCCCAGAGAGGCAGAGGACACAGCCACAGCTTCTGCCGTCAAACTGTCAGAATTCTTTCAAATACCTTCTCTTCAAGTAAGGACAGAAGGAGTGAAGAACTGTACTTCTCACAAATTCCAGTCCTATCAGAAGTCAAGGGGCACCTGGGTGGCTCAACCAGTTGAGTGTTTGACTCTTGATTTCGGCTCAGGGCATGATCTCACCATTCATGGGTTTGAGCCCTGTGTTCGGCTCTGTGCTGACAGTTCGGAGCCCGCTTGGGATTCTCTCTCTCCCTCTCTCTCTGCCCTTCCCTTACTCGCGTTTTGTCTCTCAAAATAGATAAACTTTAAAAAAGAAGAAGGAGAGGGAGTCAAAACAAAAGAAGCAGACTGAGAAGTACAGCAAATTATGTTATCTGACGCCTCCCCCCCACCCCCCCGGATCTGGACAGAGCCAGGCGAGGAAGACTTATTTGGTGCACAGGGTTTTGTGCCTTGTAAACTCACTCCTGGGCGCTGTCAGAACTTTATACTGTTCTCTTCTGTGTTCCTCTGATGTGTTAGGTTTTAGCTCTGCTGATTCCATCACTAATTTGTTTTTCGAAGTCTTTCTTCTGGTTCACACGGGTTCTTTAAATAGCTGGAGGACCGCGCTTACTCTTTTGTTAGCCAGCCGCGTGGGGCAGCGCCTGTCGTCAGCATCAAGCATCTGGTTTAAAGGGGGGCCGGAAAGTTAAAAGGCTGTGTGTTCACAAACTCTTACCAGAATAACAACAGTGGCATAAAGAAGTGCCTCAATCCCAGGGAAGAAATGTTCTTGTTTGGTAGAATCATAGCTAAGACAGACGTAGAGTCTGAAATTCTCTAGCCAACTTGGTTTCGCTTCTGCTGGAGTGATATCTGATGACTCTCCTCATGCGCTCGTACTGCCGTGTGGGTGCCTTGGCCATGAGTCCCCCCGACCCACACCCCCAAGGTCCCCTTGAGCGCAGGGTGGTACGCAATGACAGGCGATGGGTTTCACTGAAACAGCCTGCCTTGGGGAGGGGGGGATTCTTTGTTTTCTTTGTGATTCTGACTCCTGTCTTCTTGATTTGTGTTTCAGGACAGGACTCGAGTCGTGTCCCCCATCATCGATGTCATTAATATGGACAACTTTCAGTATGTGGGGGCGTCTGCTGACTTGAAAGGCGGTAGGTGCCGCTCCTGGTCCCCACCCCGCCCCCCCGGCCTGGCTCTTGCTGTCTGCATGGCATCTGATCGCTGCTCCCCTTCAGTGTCTCAAGTGACAGTGACAGCAGCTTTCATGCCGCAGGGGCACGCGCTACGAGCAGAGGGTGTCTCCCGCCTCGACAAGTAGGATCTCCTAAAGGGAGAGAAAAATAGCCTCATTTCCCTTCAAGAACTTCCTGTGTTTCCTGTTCTTCTCTTATCTCATTGACCTTCTGTGGCTATTATGACACGTGTGGCTTCGTACACGCTTCCGGTGTCATTTTTAATCAGGGGAGGTTAAGCCTTCCCAAGCCGGAGTCTGGGATGAGCAGCACAGAGCCGACAGGAGCTCAGCATTGGGCCTCGCCTTGCTTCCTTTGTGATGCCAGCTCCTCCCACAGCCTGCGTCTCCCCGCAGAGCCACCCAGGTCACCTGCCCCGCCGCCCGGGGCACCTGGGTCATCCCCAACCCCCGCCGATTTTACCCATCATGTGGCTTGGCTGTGGACCTCCCACCCCACCCCGCGGCCCACCCACATCCCGCTTCACTTCCGGGTGGCCTCGAGTCTCAGTGGCCACACCAGCTTCCTATGGGACCGCACAGCCCCCCGGATGTGTTCTCTCACACCCAGCCCCCGTGGGGCCCCATTAGTGACTTTTCTCGTGCTCGTCCCCTTCTCAGAATTTAGCACGGGCCCCAGAGAACCCCTGTTCGAGTGCACTGTGCTAGCTCTGTGTGTCAGCATCTGCTGTGTTAGAATTCAGGCCGAGAACTGGGTAAAACATGAGGCGATGCAAATATTCACCCTGTTGTCCATCAGAATGCTGATATCATGCCTCCTGTAGCTTCTGGAAAACTCTATCATGGACCTTTGAAAGAGTGAGACTGGCAGAGGCATTTACATAAGGTCTCAGTGCAGATATGAAGGCAGTTTTGACATGGCGGACCCCCAAATGGGTCTGTGGACCCCCATGGGCTTCCGGCCCGTGCCAGGGGGCCCGCCGGTCTTGGGCAGTGCTCGTGGGGCTGATGGCTGCATAGGAATCACACTGGCCACTCGAAGGAACTGGGCATATGACACTGGGCTCTTATTGGTCCTTATGTCCCTGGGACTGGTGGGAGGGGGGTGGCTGATAACACAGGGCTCTGGGCTCTGAACCTCAGCTGGACGCCAGCCACGCCTCTCAGAGCTCGGCTGAGAGCCAGGAGGTCAGCTAAGACCACTCAGAGCAGCTGAAAGAGATGTCTGAGCCGGTGCCTTCTGTTTGTGTAATGTATTCACTGTTTGGTTCTTCACACCTACGGTGCCCGAAGTCTTTTCTACCTGTCCGGCACCCCGGTTGCTTTATGTGAAACTAGGGGCCGCTTTTCCCTGGTGCAGACGGACACGAGATCTGCTGGTAGTCTGGCATGAACCAAAGAAGACCGTGGAACTCTAAAAACGGGCACAACCTCAGAAAACAGAAGGCCTGGCCAGTCCGGGAGACTCCAGCTTGGTCCCCACCTGCCATTTAACCTCTGCTCCTCAGCATGCCCATCTGAGAAGTGGGCCGATAGTAGCGCCGGCCGCAGCAGGCAGTGAAGGGTTGCATGTAGCCGCCGTGAGGTCAGGGATGTGACCGGGCAGCTGCCCGATCCCGAGGCATCAGCAGCGGGGCCGCTGTAGTGGGAGGACTGGTCACATCAGGAAACATCAAGTTCAGAAAAGAGTTTCAGCAAATGGCAGGACGGTTTGGCGGCTTTAAAGGGGACAGATCCTTATTTACCAAGAAAGCATTAGTCTTCAGAACGTCTTCTTCCCTGAGGATTTGCAGGCGCCAGGATTTGATGGGCTCTCTTTTTTCCCAGAGCAACTAATTGTACGAGAGCCAGTGCAGGGACCCAGATGCTCCGCCGAGGGGCACAGGCCTCCTGCAGGGTCGCAAGAAGAGGAGGCACCAAATTTCCTCCGGGAGCATTTTATCAGATTCCTTTAGGGGAAGAAAATCAAGGACGACATTTTTAGCAGATTCTCAAAATCTAACATGGTTTGTCTCTTTGGACCAAATTAATAAAATAACAAACATTGAAAAAAGGCAGGTAACGGTGCGCCTGGGTGGCTCAGTCGGTTAAGCATCCGACTTTGGCTCAGGTCATGATCTCATGTTCGTGGTTTTAAGCCCCGTGTGCTGACAGCTCAGAGCCTAGAGCCTGTTTCAGATTCTGTGTCTCCCTCTCTCTCTGACCCTCCCTACCTCTGACCCTCCCCTGCTCGTGCTCGCGCGCACTCTCTCTCTCTCTCTCTCTCTCTCACACACACACACACATACACACACACACACACACACACACACACACACACAAATAAAAAACGTTAAGAAGAAAAGAAAAAAGGCAGGTAATGTTCTGTCAGCTAGCCCACTGGGGCCTCTGCATTGTCTGCTAATGACACAGGTGGGATGTTTGGCATTTCCCTGAGGCAGGCCTGGGGGAGAGCTGGGCTCTTCGGGAGGCCAGTGTGAGGCCTGCATCAGCTCCTTCTCTGTGCTCCCGTCTCCACCGCCTTGGCCTCCAGCCACTCGCCTCTTCCTTGCTAGTCCCCCACACTCTGCAGTACCAACCGGGGGGCCTCTGTGGTCCCATGCCTCTGGGGGTGGGGGGGCATCAGGTATACTATGCTGGCCCAGGAGACCCCCAGCCCACATCTCCCCCCCTGCCCTGTTCAGGCTACAGACATGGGGGCTGACAGGGCAGACAGACCTTGACCTCAGAGCACACCGTAGAGAGAGCTGAACCTAGGCCTTGCACAGCCCCTGCTGGCCCACGGCCCGATGGCTCAGAGCTGAAGGACAGATGGCCCTGGAGTAATTAGGTTCGGCTGTCAGACCCTTGGAAACGCAGTATGGTGAGCCCCCCGTTACCAAGAGCTGGTCTCCTTGTGCATCTCGAGAGCGTCAGCAGGTGGGGTGTGCTGGCGCCCAAGGTGCAGGCTACCTTCTGAGTAAGGGCGAGACATAGCACAAACCCTAGAAACCACAGCCAGGTGCTGGGCCTGCACTTGGCCATCCCAAGGGCCTGTGGCTTCTGAAAGGGACTTGGGACGGCGTCCGTGTTTCTCAGAAATTGCAGCTTGCTGCCCGCTGCGCTACTCCTTTGGCTCATGTTCATCAAACAGTGTTCCCTCTGCCACCCCACCCCCTCCATTGCATCAGGGGACACTAAGAGGGCCCAAGTTTGCAGGCCCAGGGACCCTATTGTTCTGTCCCCTCCCCTGGGTTCTTCTTTTGCCCCGGGACAGTGTTGGAGGCTGTGGTGGCAGATTTGACTTTGTCCCTCCTTTTTTCTCCCTTCCTTACAGAGCCCCCCTTCCCTCCCCATGTCCGTTACCCTCAGGCATTTGAATCGCTGGAAGGCCTGACCTGCTCTTTCTGCTCAGGGTGAGCCTGTGCAGGGGGCGCCCTCTCCCTCCCGCTGCTGCCTGCATGGTTGCGCTCTGCTCTTCTTAATTTTGCTCTGCTGTGTGTGGTTTCAGTGAGCGCAATCCAGACATCAAATACAAATGTGTCAAAGCTGTGAGGGATGGGGGTACATCAGCACAGTCCGTGCTTGTCAGCACCCTGTTGTTTTGTGTCTTCTCTGTGGCCGCAGGTTTTGACTGGAACCTGGTATTCAAATGGGATTACATGACACCTGAGCAGAGAAGATCCCGTCAAGGGAACCCAGTCGCCCCCATAAAGTAAGTGCCGAGCATCGGTTGCAGTGCCCCTCACAGGTGAGGACCCCGGGCCGTGTGTTCTCTAGACACGTAGTTAAGCTGTTCTCCCTACCAGCACTGTTTACCCTGTAGTGGCTCAAGGGAGAGTTTCTGCCATCCGATCATAGAATGAAGTACTTTGAGATTTCCTCAGGTGCAGCCTCGCGTACAGATCTAGGAGGCTGAGCTACAAGTTCTGTGAGGCTCTTCATGCCCATATGGCAGAGCAATTTCCAGCAGGGCGGGGTCTGAAAGCTGAACTTGGGGACCCAGGACAAGGGGTACTGAGTGTGAGTCCCCGATGCTGCTGCCCTTCCGGGTCTGTATCTGAGCTGTCTCTGCTCTCCTGTGTGCCCACAGAAGAGAGAGCTTGTGTTCATTAACATCTGGCTTTCAGACTCTCAGGCCATGCCCTGCTGAGGAATTCGGATCGGGAGTCAGGAGTCGACCACCTTTAGCTGGGCATGAATGTGGGTGCCTTTGCAGGTGGTGGCAGTGCTATGGACTCCCACCACGGACTCCCACCAATGACTATTACCAATATTGACCACCACCTTTGACTCCCACCACTGACTACCACCAGTGACTACTACCAATATGACCACCACTTTTGACTACCACCACTGACTATCAGCAACACCACCAGCACTAACCACCCACACTGACTTCCAGGACTTGCTAGCGTTTATCCAGCATCACAGTATGTGCTAGAATGCCAGCACTTGACATTGAGTTCTCAGGGCACCTACTGGGAATGAAGTAGGGGCTCAGTTAACCCCCTCTCAGGGTCCCCTCTGACAGGAGGAACCGGCTCCAGGATAAGGACAGCTGATATTGTTGAGTCATTTACAGAATCTCCTAAGAGTTTGTACGTGTTCATTTGTAATCCCCTAAGGACACGGAGGCACAGAAAGGCCAAGTACCTAGGGCCACTTGTCAGTGAGTGTCCCCAGCTTCAGCAGTCACTCTTTCATAGGGGACTGGGTCCAGCCCCTTACACTGTGGGAGCATCTGTGCAGGGCAGGTGGGAAGCATTTGAAGTCAGCAGTGGAAAAACAGAACATCCTGGGCCCTGATTGGGGAACCGTGGCTGTGCCGTTGTTTTTAAGGTCACCTCATAGACCTGACCTTGACATTAGAATGCAGATCTAACCTTGATCTTTGGCCTCTCCCTCTCTTCCCTTCCACCCGTTCTGCCTTTTCAGAACCCCTATGATTGCTGGTGGGCTGTTCGTGATGGACAAGCTCTACTTTGAAGAACTGGGGAAGTACGACATGATGATGGACGTGTGGGGAGGAGAGAACCTGGGTGCGTGTGAGCTTACATCTTGGCTCTTCAAGCCTGGGGAGGCCGTGGCCTTCTCCTGCCCATCAAGGGCGTCAGAATGAAAATGGAAACTTTGAAGAGGCTGGTAGGCAAGAGTTTGCGGTATGCAGGCAGCCAGTTGGCAAATAACTATAAAGACGTTAGTCGCCGCTCATCAGACCCCGTCCATCCCCAGATATGCATCAATAACATCCCTTTCTCTCTTCAGAGTGTCTTGGGTTGGGCATTAAAATCTGTCGCCCTAAGTTAGAATATGGGATGCCAGAAGACAGGCAGTGCCTTTGAAGGAAAACGCAAACTCTTCAATGTCATTTGGACCCGAGGGTTTGGAAAGCGAACTTACAGACATGGGGAAGCATGTCAGGTTGTAGGATTTGCTTTCGGCCGTGTGGAGTGGAAAGTGAGCCCGGGCAGCCTCGTGAGGTTGACTGTAGTCCCGGAAATCATACAGCATGGAGAGGCCATGGCATTTAATCCCTTCTTGACTACTTTGTGAATGGTTCTCATTTGGTTTGATTTTTTGTTTGTTTGACTAACCCATGCTAATCATTCTTCCTCAGGTTTAGGGACAATGAAAATTTTTTTAATGTTCATTTTTGAGAGACGGAGAGACAGAGTTTGAGCAGGGGAGGGGCAGAGAGAGAGGGACACAGAATCCAAAGCAGGCTCCAGGCTTCGAGCAGTCAGCACAGAGTCGGACGCGGGGTCAAGATCATGATCTGAGCCAAAGTCGAACGTTTAACCGACTAAGCCACCCAGGCACCCCCGGGACAATGAACTTTTATAGACTTTGGTCAGGATTAGTACCTGCGTCGTATTTATTGCATTAAGATAAAAAGATTATCCTTATTTTGTTTGATTTTTGTTTGTTTTTGGTTTTTGTTTTGGGGGAGTGTCTTTTTGTTGTTGTTTTTGTTTTTGCTGGGGGTCCTGAACTGAGTCTTCTCAGCTCCTGACACTTTGGGACCATCCGCCCTTGGGTAGGCAAACACTAGGAGAAAGCAGGGCAGGGACAAAAGAGAGGAAAAATGATGTCACCGCCACTTTTAGGAGTTTTTACCTGTAACAGAAATTTATTCTTCGTTTAGAAGAAAAAAAACTAGCCTAGCCTGTTATGTTCCTCTCAGTTTATGATGTTAAAGGCAGTGAGTGATGGCATCTCCTCTGTGGAGGGCTTGTCTGCCTCGGTTTGATGTTGAAAGCCTCTTCAGGCTCAGTAACAACACTGGCACAAAAGACCATGACTCAAGCTCCTTTCGGTTGTGTTTTTAACGACACGGTGACAGGTAGGGAGGGCTTGTATAAAAGTCATTTGAGCACGATAGGCTTTAGAAGAATTACTAACCTTCTGAAGAGAATTCTTAGTCACCCTTGGTCCACAGACCTCTCTTTTTGGCTTCGTGGAAATCGGGCCAGCCAGGGCCACTGGAGAAGGGACAGTGCATCACTTAGGTGACCATTTCCTGAAAATATGACATGGTTTTCAAAGGGTGTGCTGTCAGCCGGAAGCACGGATGAGGCAGATAATGTGGCAGCAGGCTTTGGGCCACAGCGTAGGAAGGGTGTTGATGTAAATACCAGTGGGGACACTGGGGATCCCGTATTGGTTTGGTTTTTATACCTACGTGGCTGTGCCGGGGGGTGGGGGGGTGGGAGGTTCCGCGGAAGGGCTTGAGGGTCCTCGGGTCGGGGTGAGGCAGGACCGGGAGGGAGGGGCTGGAGCGGTCCCTGCGTGGGTGCGAGCTTTACAAGGGCCACTCCCGGGGAGTCTTCCACTGTCCCCAGAGGGTGAACAGGCGTAGCAAGAGAAGTCCTCAGTCTCAGCCTTTTTGACACCCCTCTGACTTCTTGTTGGGAGTGCTGGGTAGGTGCACACCAGTGGGTGTCCACCCTGCGTGGCATGTGGACGTGTGTCCTGAGAGGTGGGATGCAGGGATGCCTGAGTCAAGTCCAAGGCCACCTCCACGTGCACCCCCCCGCAAAACTACAACAGCTCCCGACTGACCCAGCGGGTAACATAAGTCTAATGGAAGCAGCCGAATCCCCAGTCCCTGTGAGACACAGGAGTCGGGCTCCTTGGGCACATTATTGTCATTTGTGCCGTGTCCCCAACAGCATTAGGACAGATGCTAACTGCTTCTGGGACATCATCTCATTTTGTGCTTGCTCTTTTATTTTTTCAATCGAAGTATACTTAAACACAGCACTACAATTTAGTTAGTTTCAGGGGCACAAAGTAGAGATTGTTGCCAGCTCTGTGCATTTCATTTCATGCCTTCTTGAAGGGCCAAGGCCTTGCCTGAGACCTCACAGCTGGTTGTCAGCAGAGCCAGGAGGCAGACAAGCTGCCTGACTCAAAAGCCACCAAGTTCTCTTGCGTACTCGTTCCCAAGTTGTAGCATCCCCAAGTTCAAGGGCAGTCAGAGCTGAATGTAATCCTAACTGCGTGTGGCCTTCCAAATCCCCCACCAGGTTTAACAGATTGCCCACACGGAAGCCTAAGGGTCTTCCTAGCCCCCAGTTGGAATGTTCCAGTTAGGCAAACATATTGCAATTTTTATTTTCCTGAAATGCAGAGTACTACTTATTCAAAGCTTTGTTGGGCACGAAGAAAGTCAGAAACCCTTCCCTGAGAGGCGTGGGTGGTCACGACCCCACATGTTTCAAGGCTCAGAGGGAGTCGGTTACGAAAGGCCCACCTCAGCTGCACGGACCACTCCTTTCTAGCCAGTGAGGCGCTTCCTGCTTCAGTTTGCTGGATTCAGTACTGGGAACTTCCATGGTGCACGGAGCAGATGGTACGTGCCTTGAGCGGTGCCGTCCGGGCGCCCGCTGCCCTACACAGGGCCTTGTCCAGAGAATTTGCCCAGCAGCCCGCTGGTGGTCTGCCTGAATCCCGCCTTATTTCTGATCAATTCTTACTGGCAGCAGCGACTACCATTTCTGGGCTCGCCGCATTCTTAGGGGTGTGAAGTGACGTCGAGGAAGTGCCCTTTTATACAAACCATGAAGACTTCTTGCAGTCACTTAGATGGTGGGTGAGGAGGACACGTGCCTGGTCAGGGGCTGCCAGGCTCTTCCAGAAGCCAGCCGTGCGCCGAGCTTTTCCTGATACAGATGCTCAGGGCAGCGTGCATGTTGATGTGGGCCTGAGCGTCTCATTACTCCTGCAGGTAGATTCTGTCAAAGCAGGTGAACCATTGGTTACTGACTAAGGAAGTCCATGGCCAGCTCCAAGGGCTCTGTGTTACTCGAGTGTCCCTGGTCATTCCCACAGTGCATAGGCACCTGTGAACTTGTCAGATGACTTGAGGCCTGCTAATAACGCACAGTTCTGGCGAAGCATAAATTCTGAAATTCGAGGGAAGAGTTGTTTTCTCCTGAACAGAGAAAGCCCAGCTGCGTTCTCATGGTCGGTGCACTGAAAATAAGTATTAGAGGGAGTTGGCCTCTATGGTGGGTGGCCAGTTATATCTGAAATCAGAGCCCCATGGTGGGCGTTTCATGCCTTTTGATGGAAGTTTGTACACCTTCCTGGTGCCTTTTCTAATGGTGTTGATACAAAGCAAGTGCAAATGTGATAGATCCCAAACCAGCTAGTGAAGAATTCAGTGCAAGCATTTCATCAGTCGATCCCAGTGTTGCTGCAGACACGCAAGGCCTTGTGCCCAGAGCCCTGCGAGTTCATAGTAGAACAAAGAATCCCATTTGTCTGCAGGTGTCTGAATCGGAAAAGTGTTTCTGCCTGCTCTTTCATTGCTGGTTTTTTTTTTTTTTTAATTTGGAATCAAATCCCTTAATGAAGCCATGGGATTTGGTAACAGAGATCTAGCCGACTTCGTAATTTGGATCTGTGCTAAAATCAAAGCTAGTGAGTTTCTTTCTTTTTTGTCTACACCGCCTTCCACTTCTGTAAAGCAACACCACTGTGGAGACACCCTCATAGTGAAGTGGAGTAGCAACTTTGGTTCGATTTTTTTTTTCTCTCTCTCCGGCTTTATTGAGGTGCGATTGACAACTTAGCATTGCGTGTATTTAAGGCACACAACATGATGATTTGATATATGTTTTGACTATAGTCAAGCTGATCTGCGGACACATACTTTCTTGATTGTGCCACAGACCCAGGAGATACTGGGTGTGTCTGATATCTCCACCGTGGAGCATTCAGGACCGGATTCTGGAAGGAGGCAGGCTCCTTATTCACATCTCCTTCAGTAGATGAGGGAACGAGAGCCCTTGGACGGGATGGTGGTGGATGGCCGCCAGGTACCCTGTCCGGGGTGGCTGCTGTTCAGAGCAGTCCGGGGCTCCCTCAGTCACCCTGTCTCATTCATCACCTCAGAGATCTCGTTCCGCGTGTGGCAGTGCGGCGGCAGCCTGGAGATCGTCCCCTGCAGCCGCGTGGGACACGTGTTCCGGAAGCAGCACCCCTACACCTTCCCAGGCGGCAGCGGCACCGTCTTCGCCCGGTAAGTGGTTGCGAGGGAGCTGAGCGGGGACAAGAACATGGGCGTCCACCACCCAGTCAGGACTTAACCTCGGGCTGTACGGAAACAGGTGTCCTTCCCTGGGGTGCCACTCAGCAATGACAGGCATCAGCTGTGCCCACGGCAGCGTGGGTGCCCCTTGGGGACATTATGCTGAGTGAGAAGTTGTGTGCTGTAAACCCCGTTTCTTGGACGGTGTCTGAAGGACGCGGCTACGGTGATGGGGAGCAGATGGGGGTGGGGCGGGGGCATGAGTACAGAGGGCCAGCCCGAGGGGTGTCCAGGGTCACCGCGCCAGCCTGCATCCTGATGTGGGGGTAATCACACCAGTCCATACACATGTGAAAGCACAGACAACTGGACACCCTCCCAAAAGGTATGAGAAAGCGTTACGGTAAGCAAGAGGAACTTATTTTTGGTATATTACCATTCAAGCAGCACGAAAGTCAGGCAGTACTAAATTCAAGCCAGAGAGACGTGGCATCTGGGTATGATTTATGGTACATGACAGATACATCTTCGCACACAGATAGTTTTCTGAAGAAGACAGGCCAGTCACCCAGTATGGGCCTATGGGTTGTTTTCTGGAGAATTCTTTCAGATGCCAAAGCTAAAACAGCACCAAGCCCTTGGCCAGCCTGGCCCCGGGGTACTGGGAGCCCTCAGCCCCACATCTGAATAGCTAAATAAGACCGCAACCACTGAGAAATGGTGCTAGGGGGATCCGAGAAGGATCCCCTGTGGTCAGGTGGTTGAGTGGGAGAGGGACCGGATGTGGAGAGACCTCTGAGCAGGTGGCACTTGTTGCAGACCCAGAGGTGGGAGGGAGGAGCTCTGGCCTCCTGGGGAACAGTGCTCCCACAGGACGAGCAGGTCCTCGGCGCTGAGACCAGTACCGACCCTAGGGAATAAGGGGACAGTAGACAGGGTGGGAGAGCTCAACCAGCCCCCACCTGTAGGTGGCGGGAGACTTGGGATAGTGTCTGGATGCCGGGGGAAGCTCCCGTAGGTACCTGACTTCTCTGTTTGAAGCTTTAGCGAGGTTTCCGTGGCCTCCAGGCAGAGGGTGGCCAGGAGGGGATGGCAGGAGCAGGGGCTCAGGAACCTCTGAGAGCCGTTGCAGGGGCCAGGCAGGGCGGAGGTGGCGCAGGCGGGGCTGTGGCTGTGAAGGCGGAGCGCCAGCAGGCAGCCTTTACGGTGGCCCGGCTGTGGCAGGCGACCAACTACCAGGAAGTACGAGTGGGTCCCAGGCCCGCGGTCGGCATTGCTGACCCGGTGCCCCGACCGAACCGGGAGAACTGGAGAGAGGGTAGCAGTGAGGAGACGTCAGTGAGGCCGAGTACCAAATAAAACTTGTGACCAAGTTACCTGCACCTTTTTTTAAAAATCTTTTTAACGTTTATTTATTTATTTTTAATAGTTTATTGTCAAGTTGGCTTCCATATAACACCCAGTGCTCATCACAATAAGTGCCCTCCTCCATGCCCATCACCGTCCTTCCCCTCCCCCCACCCCCATCTGCCCTCAGTTTGTTCTCGGCATTCAAGAGTCTCTCATGGTTTGCCTCCCTCCCTCTCCCCAACTATTTTTCCCCTTCTTCTCCCCCATGGTCCTCCGTTAAGTTCCTCCTAATCCTCCTTTATGTATGCACTTTTTTTTTTTTTTTAAAAGCTGTTTAGAAGGGACACTTCACTGTAAAGTCTGGCCCCTGAGAAGTCTGTGCCCTAGAGGCCTGGGCAAAAGACTGACTGAGGCCCCAGAGGTCTGCCAGGTCTTCGGCGAGTCTCTGAGGCCCTCTGCCTTGGTTGACTCATGTAAAAGATGAGGAGGCAGAATTAGATTATTTCTGAGATCCCTTTCCAGTCCCACGTTCTCTCTGATTTTGTCTAATACATGGCATTAAGTGTGTAAGTATTTCCCCATTAACAACTGGGAATTCACAACAATAGCTAATACGTAGGTGGTGATTCATCTGCGTCGGGCCGTTTCCCAGTACTTTACCAATGTTAGCTTACATCACCCTCCAAAAACCTTATGAAAGAAGCACTCTGATGAATCCCCACTTTCAGGATAAGGGGAAGCTGAGGCAGCGAAAGGGTCATCCCCCAGTCCAAGTTCACAGAGCCGCAAAGCACTAGAGCTAGGCCACCACTAGGAAAGCCAGGCTCCGGGCTCCATGTCGTTACCACACACTGATCCTTCTATCCAGATGCCTAGGTGTACGTAGTAGTGTCTGAGGTCGCTGGAATTCGTGAATCAGATACAGATTCTAAAAGAAGCAATAGAACAAGACGCAGAGGTTGGTCTCATTTATGTAGGTTAGTTTGTCAGTGAATGAGTGAGTGAGGAATGAATGAATGAATGAATGAGTGAATGAATGGAGTGATAGCCCCGGCAGGGTCCTACCTTGTTGTACCCCTCCCATGTGCACACATGAGAAAGGGTAAGGCCCACCTTACCCACCTGCACATTCTCTCTTCGTCCCTGTGGTTACAGTAGCCAGGTCCCTCAAGACCTGTCGAGAGTGATCCATTTCAGCACGTCACCGCATTTCAAGCTCACTTCCTACGAGCCCCGTGCGAGACTGCAGGGTGTTGGGTGTGTGTTGGAGGGTCTGCGTGACCTCGAGTTTACCCAGAGGCCAGGGATGGCCCCAGTCAGAGTAGCAGCCTGGCGGTGGGGCACATCCCTCAGAGAGGGCTATTTGGTTTTAGGTTTAGAGCGCATGGCGAGACTTCACCCATACGATCAAAATTAAATACAAGAAACCAGTGGGTTAAACTTACCGAACTGTTTTCCATTATTCCCACCAAGCGGTAGAACTGGGCCAGGGGAATCACACCCTCCTTTGCTGCCTGCTTCCTGAGACAGCTACCCTGTCGGCACTGAGTAGTATAGCGGTGGCCAGAGGGGAAGCAAAGGCAAGGGGAACCTGGATAAATCAAAGTGGACCTTTCCAGGTACCACTGTATCCATAGCTCCAAGAAGACCGTTTGGCATATCGTAGGCACCGAATAAATATTTGAATGAATGAATGGAGACTGGCACTGAGTAAGCACGTGAAGCCTGTTGGCTGGGACTACCTACGTATCTTTTTCTATTAAGTAGACAGAAGGATGCCGCTTTGCATTTAGAGATTGTGAAATGACTTAGTGACTAAGGTGATTCAGAACCACTGTGTGATTGCAATTCAGAAAACCTTGGAAGCGGTGGCGCTAAAAGGGACCTAGGAGGTGCTTGAATCTAGCCCTATCTTCTAACTGATGACAAACCCCAGTCCCAGAAGACTGAAGTTACACAGCCCTTTGGACATTGATTGGGGGCAAATTGAGGCATGGGCTGCTTCCTTCGTCAGACCCCAGAATCCCAATAAGAATATTTATTGGCTCTAAGTGTCCATCAACAGATGAATGGATCAAGAAAATGTGGTTTATCTATACCATGGAATACTACATGGCAATGAGAAACAATGAAATCTGGCCATGTGTAGCAACATGGATGGACCTTGAGGGTGTTATGCTGAGTGAAATAAGTCAGGCAGAGAAGGACAAATATCATATGTTTGCACGTATAGGAGGATTAGGAGGAACTTGACGGAGGAACAAGGGGGAGAAGAAGGGGGGAAATGGTGGGGGAAAGGGAGAGAGGCAAACCATGAGAGACTCTTGAATGCTGACAAAAACTGAGGACTGATGGATGTGGGGGGGAGAGGGGGATGGGCATGGAGGAGGGCACTTTGGGGATGAGCACTGAGTGTTATGTAGAAACTAATTTGACAATAAACTATTTGAAAAAAAAAAAAAAAAGAATATTTATTGGCTCTTCTGAGTAATAACACTTACGGTCCAGCATCCCAGGCACTTCAGATCTTTACATGCTCATTGTTGAACATATGTATTTCTTATAGAGCGAAAGGAAAAAATATCACCAATCTCATGAACAAAGATAGTAGTAGTCTTGTAACAGGGGATCCATCTCTCAAGCCCTCTCCCCTCCCCCTCCTCTCCACTCCCTGCACACACACATCTATCACACACTGTTCTCTGGTCTGTTTTCCTTTCACCCAACAGCCGGCCAAGGGCATCTTTCCGCGGCAGCACATAAGATGTACACCAGCATTTTCAGCAGCTACAGAGAAGTCCATTTATTTGATCACTTCCCTGTTGATGGTCCTATGGTTTCTATTTTTTTTTTTTTGCCTTTCTAAACAATGCTGAAGTGAACATATTTTCACATATATATTTTCCTTCCTAGTTGCTTCATCTCCATGAGGTAAATTCTAGAAGTGGGAACTACCAGATCAGAGGAGGGGTAATTCATATTATCTTGTCTGTCTAGTAAGTGGCATTTGAAACAGTTCATCTGTTTCATGAAGAGAAAAAAGGGCTCTACATCACTTTAGGTGAAACGTATATGCCCTGAATAGAAATTATTTTAGTAATTGTAGCTCAAATCATTTGAAAGGCTCACCATTTAAGAGAGACATTTTTGGTAGAGCAAAGGAATTATTTTCAAAGGTGAACACTGCCTCCCCAATATATTCATTTTGGAAGAACATAATGTGTTCTCTATGGCTTCTTCAGGAGGGGTGAGTCTAGTTGGGAACCGAGGCCAGGATATGGGAGCAGAGAGGCTTCCTGCATGAATGCTCTTCTGAACGGGCTTTGCAAAGCTGTCGGCAGGGTCAGATGCGGGCGCCTGGGCATGTGGGACCTTTAACACAGGCCGTGTATGCTAAAGCAGTGTGTTCCAGTGGTCTTACCAATCATACGTCATGGTTTTGAGACTTAATCACATGGTTTTCCTGCCTTCTAGAAAAGCACATTCCGTTTGTGCACAGGGTAGCTAATTAGAGCCTCGGATGTGGGGCATACAGCTACTCTCCCCTTCACATCACGATTCCCTATCCAAACAGGACGGTCTGTCAGCTCAGGTCCACAGGGGAAAAAGTCTTTTTTAATAGGAATTCTTTTTTTTTTTTTAATGTTTTACTTAAACATTAAAGAGAGAGAGACAGTGTGAGCAGGGGAGGGTCAGAGAGAGAGGGAGACACAGAATCCGAAGCAGTCTCCGGGCTCTGAGCTAGCTGTCAGCACAGAGCCTGATGCGGGGCTCAAACCCACGAACCGTGAGATCATTACCTGAGCCGAAGTCAGACACTTAACCAACTGAGCCACCCAGGCACCTCAAATAATAGGAATTCTTATCTATTTTTAATTTCTGCACAGAGCTGTCAAGTAGTGTCATTTTTTAAAATTTGTTTAATGTTTATTTAATTTTGAGAGAGAGAAGGGGAAAGACAGAGTATGAGCAGGGGAGGGGCAGAGGGAGAGACACAGAATCCGAAGCAGCTCCAGGCTCTGAGCTGTCAGCACAGAGCCCAACGTGGGGCTTGAACCCACAGACTGGGAGATCCTGACCTGAGCCGAAGTCAGTTGCTCAACCGACTGAGCCACCTGGGTGCCCGTCGAGTAGTGTTAACAACCATGATGAGAAGGGCCGATGTGGGGCCAAGGAGTCGCTGGCCATGCCCCCTGCCACAAGGTGCTGGACTCAGTCCTTCCTGAGGGTGCAGCCCCCATCTCTCCTTCCCAGACCCTGCCTATGCTGCATTTCTGACCCTGACTTTTGCTCTTGGACGATCGTTTCTGTGAAAGACTGGAACGTGATCTCTATTTGTTCAGTGAGCACCCGCTGAATGCCAGCTACCTGCAGACACGGGCCTGGGTGCTGAGCACGGACAGCCCGCTCTCTGCGTCACTGCCAAAGCCGCGGGCCCTTCTCAGAGGACCTTTTCCCAGGTGGCACACCAAGCAGACGAGTGCCCACAGGGTGGCGCTGTTGGACAGGAAGCGGATCGCAGCTCAAGGAGATTTATTTTGTTTCTAGCAACACCCGCCGGGCAGCAGAGGTCTGGATGGATGAGTACAAAAATTTCTATTACGCAGCAGTGCCTTCTGCCAGAAACGTCCCTTATGGAAAGTAAGCGTGACTCGCGCCCTCTCGTGCTGCTTTGCTCAGGATCCGTGGGGGTTGGGGGGGGGCCCTGGTCAGCCTGCTCCCCAAGAACCATGCTGCCGCCAGAGTTGAGAACAGGCGCCCAGGCGTCACAGCAGAGGCTTCTGCTCAGGGCCAGGCGAGGGCCTCGGCCAGGAGGGGTGTGGGAGGCGCTCGGGGTCCTGGGGACAGGGTCGTGCACGGCCCAGGGTCAACTGCCACCTCCGTGCCGCTCGCAGCAACAGATCTGCAGATTTGACAGGAGGAGCTCACGAATTCTTTACATTGTTAAAGGAGTCTTGTTTCCCTCTTCAGTATTCAGAGCCGACTGGAGCTTCGGAAAAAACTTAGCTGCAAGCCTTTCAAATGGTACCTCGAAAATGTCTACCCAGAATTAAGGTAAGCCGCTGGCGGGGACCTGGGGTTGGGGGGTGTTGCGAGGGCTCAGGAGCAACGAGTGTCAGAGAGGCAGTGAGGCCTCAGAAGGTGAGGAGGTGAAGATTGCACCTCAGATGAGAGGACAGGAGCGGCCCCCCCCCCCCCCCGCCCCATGAGAGCTGCATGTCCTCCCAGGAGCACCCTTGGGAACGTGCTCCCTGAATGGCTGCCTCCTGCCCACTTCACATTCTCTGTAGAGGTGGAAACAGTCCCAGGTGTCTCCTCGTTTAACTCCTTCCCTGCTGGTACCAGGACGGGGGCTAAGGACCCAGGACTGTTCTCTAATAGGCTGTGTCAGGGGCCCGAGGAGCAGCGCCCAGCCTCCCCAGCTGCCTCCGTCCGGCCTCCCTGGCTCGTCGGGAGCCTAGGCCCTCACCCTCCTCGCTTCTCGCCCTGGTTAGTGGGACTCCAAAGCCGAGGGTTTGGACTGACCCAGGCAGAGACCCAAGAATAAACCCGCTCCACCGCTTCCCGTTTCGCTTCTGCTGCCCAGGCATCACCGCCCCTCCTGTAGGCCAGCCGACAACGGCACCCAGCAGAGGCGCGGGCACTGCGACCCCGCCCACGCCGCCTTCCTCTCCCAGGCTGGGGTCTAGGGCACGTAAAGTGGGAGTGATGATGCTGGCGCCCTGCTTCCCTCCAGGAGAGTGAGCACTCCTCTGCGCCTTCTCTCGATGGCCGGCGTTTCGCTGTACATTCACGTGAGCTCCTCAGGGAGCACTGCCACCCTCACCGGATGCCTGTGGGCCTGCGGGTCCCAGGATCCATCTGAACTTCATCTTCGTGAAGGGGTTACCAGTCAGGTTTTTGCTTTATTGTGGCCCATTCCTTACTCTGAATATCCCCAGAGCATTTCACAGCGAGTCACGTAGCCCCCAGCACGGGACCATGAACGCGAGAGCCGCCACCACTGTCTTTTACACTAACGGCTCCTTCAGAGCCTGTTCACAGAGACGGGGCCACATCCCTGCTGCTCACGTGGGTCACCCTCTAGAACGGTTTCCTCTGCATTTTAAGTAATGTAAGCCATTCTGCCCCCACCCCCACCCCAGCCTGAAGAGTAGACCGAGCAGAATGTTGACCTCCCTCAGGCCCCCTCTGTGAAGGGGGCTTTCGCTGGGGGTCGGGAGCAGTGTTGGTCACCAGCGGGAAGCCCCCCGGTCGTTTTCTCTCTCCCAGCTCACGGGGGCTTCCCAGCAGCGGATCACAGCCCCATGAAGGCGCCCACCTCGTTTGCTGGCACGGTCGCCTGTGTCTTGGTGGCGAATGATGCCAGGCAACAGCGACATTAAATGCAGTTTCACCCTTTGGACACCCGTGATCTGGGGTGACCCTGGACTGTATCCGAAGCATCACGCACCACGCTCGCAGGTGACTGCCTCGCCCCGCCCGTGCCAGGCAAGGGAGACCCAACTCCTTAAGTGTGCTGTGCCCATAGTAATCACTGCCATTTACCGAGTGCTTCCCTTGAGCTCCGCGTACGGTGCAATGTTTCAGGTGATACATGCAGCAGCCTATTCTGCAGGTACCATGCAGAACAGGGGGTGAGGCGCAGAGAGAGCGGGAGGTCTGAGAGATGCAGGAGGCAGGGTACAGATGCGGGTTCAATCCCAAGGCGTGTTGCCTCACCCACCGTGCCCTGTGTCTGTGGCACGGCCACCCGACAGGGCCACTCAGGTTCTCCCTCTACCAGGTGAAGGTCACATCCTAAGTCTACTGGGAAGGTCAAGCAGCACAGGAGCACAGTCATTGCTTTTCTTTCTTTCTTTTTTTAAAATAAGTATCATTTTTAAAAAATTTTTAATGCGTATTTTTGAGAGAGAGCACAAGCAGGGGAGGGGCAGAGAGAGGGGACAGAGGATCTGAAGCGGAATCTGGGCCCACAACAACGAGCCCAGTGCAGGGCTCTAACTCACCAACTGCAAGATCACGACCTGAGCTGAAGTCCTACACTCGACCGACAGAGCCACCTAGGCACCCCTCATTCATTGCTTTGCTTTTCTTTTCTAATGTTTGTTTATTTTTGAGAGACAGAGAGACAGAGTGTGAGGGAGGAAAGGGCAGAGGGAGACACAGAATCCACAGCAGGCTCCAGGCTCTGAGCCGTCAGCACACAGCCCGACGTGGGGCTCGAACTCACAAACCACGAGATCATGACTTGAGCCGAAGTCGGACACCCAACTGACTGCGCCCCCAGGCGCCCCTCATTCATTGCTTTCCTAAGGAGCTTCCAGCAGACAAACCCTGAAGGATACAGGAGTTTTTCCTTTCCAGAAACATTTTCCTGATACGGAATAGAAAGAATGCTCCTCCGCGTGATCTTCAGTCCGGGCTAGAAATCCAGGACATGGGGACATGCTCCTCAGGGACACCGCCCGCCGTGGGCAGGGGACACGGGCTACAAGAGGCCCTCCCTCGTGGTTCCCGCTGCGTGGGATGAAGTCCCCGAGCAGAGGGGTGGGTGGCGGGAGCCAGGGGTCCTGCGGAGTCCTGCTGACGATTCTCCTGTTGCTCCCAGGGTGCCTGACCACCAGGACATAGCCTTTGGGGCCCTGCAGCAGGGGACCAACTGCCTGGACACCTTGGGACATTTCGCTGACGGCGTCGTGGGAGTCTACGAGTGCCACAATGCGGGGGGCAACCAGGTACGTGCGCAGGCGGAGCTTCAGCGCCCGGAGACCCGGGGACGGGGGGGGGCCAGACCCCACGTCCTAGGGGTGCTTCTCCTGGGCCCAAGACGTCTGTGAGGGGCTCCTGCCTCCTGCTGGTCACGTGCGGGCCGGCGGCCACCAGGTCCCGGGGGGCGTCCCGGGGAGAGGCCTGGGGCCTTCGTGCAGGCTTGGGCCGGGGTTAGTCTCCTCCTCCTCCTCCCCCTCCTCCGCCTCGCCCTCCTCCCCCTCCTCCCCCTCCTCCCTCTCCTCCCCTCCTCCTCCTCCCCCTCTTCTCCTCCCCCTCCTCCCTCTCCTCCCCTCCTCCTCCTCCCTTTCTTCTCCTCCCCCTCCCCCTCCTCTTCCTGCCTCCTCTGTCCTCCCCGTGATGTGCTCACACCCAGAGCACCTGTTCTGTGTCCACATCCATGTCCAGGCCCTGCATGCGCCTATCAGCACCTCCCTGCGCCCCAGTGAAGCAGGTACTTACCCACGGTCCCCGCAGCTGCCGCCAATGTCATTACGGGTCCCCAGCCTGTTAGACAGCAGTGGCTTAGCCAGAAACAGTAATGATTACTAACTTGGGTCTCACACACACACGGACACACACACGCGCGCGCACATATGCACACGCACACACAGACACGCACGCGCATGCGCGCGCACACACATATACACACACAGCTTTTCCAGGAAACGTAAAACCCCACCTCCTTCTACCGTCACTGACAATGAGACCAAGAAGGCTCGATGGGCCTAACCAGGTCTGAGTGTTCCAGAAGACGGCGCTCTAGAGAGCAGTTTTCTCGTGAGATAATAATAGGTGTTTGGTGAACTGCGGGCTTTGCACACAGAAAAGGTTGGGTGATGCTCAGTGCTCTCATCTCCTTGAAAACATGCCAGGCTCTCAGGGCCAGCAGTTTATAAACGGGGTGAGGTGGGGGTCAGAGGCAGCTTAACTCCGTGTATACCAGATGTATTCATCCCAGAACCTTTTTTAAGAAGAATTATTTTTAGAAGCCGGTGCCTGCTCCCATGTAAAGTTGGAGGCTCCAGCGCCCCCCGGGGAGCCTCTACGCAGACCGTGATCCCCGAGCGCTCTGCCTCCTCTCCCCACTTGGTGATGGTGGCTTAGAAGATGCTCAGAACCATCTGGATCCCCTCAATCAGACAAGGGAGGGGGAACCAGCTTCGGGCGGCAGGCAGCGCGGCCCAGCACGTGAATGCCACCCCCACCCCCACCCAGGCTCCCAGGGTCTCCCTTCTGTTCCCAGAACCCATCCTCTGGTCCCTGGGGGACTTCCCAGGGACAGGCTGTGAGCTTTGGGTGCAGCTGGATTTATGGATTTCAAGTAGTCGAGCCCATGAGGTGTGGGTCCCCATTTGTACTCTTTCCCGGGCCCCACAAATGTGAGAAGTCGGCTGGAAGGAGGATCCGTGAAGAGGGAAGGAAGAAGGAGAGGAGGAGGAAGGCCACAGGCCAGGCAGTTTGTTGGTTGGGGACAGGAGCGGGGGAGGGGGAGGCACTGTTCCCGCCTTTCCGTCTGAGGCACTGAAAATAAATGTGGCCCCACTTCCTCCTGGGGACTGCGCTGCCTCCATGACATACTCGGCCTCACATAATGGGTGGTGACACAGGGCGTGTGGCATGGCTGTCACTCTTGTTCTGGCGCAGGTCTGACTGATTCTCCAGAAGCTAAGGCTAATCTTAGAAAGGCAGTGCAGGTCTGTTGGCACGGCAGTAACAGCTGCGTGGCTCATGCCTGTGGAGCGGGGCCTGCGCGGCACACAACAGAGGGGGTGTGAGCCCAGATGAGTTACCATCTCTGTTGTTAGACTTTGTGTAATTCTACCTTGGCTTCACCCTCCCCCCATTTCATTACCGGAGTTCCCCTCTGTCACATTTGCGACATTCAGATGGTCCCATGAAAGTTAAAGGGCTCAGTCCTTTATATTTTAGCAGCTCTGCTGGGCAATGAGAAGTCTTACTCTGCAGAGCATCTCAAAGTCATTTTTCTTAATGTTTCTTTATTTTTAATTTTTTAATGTTTTTATTTGTATTTGAGAGAGAGCACACGTACAAGCAGGAGAGGGGTAGAAAGAGAGGGAGACACAGAATCCGAAGCAGGCTCCAGGCTCTGAGCTGTCAGCACAGAGCCCAACACGGGGCTTGAACCCACAAGCAGTAAGATCATGACCTGAGCCAAAGTCAGATGCTTAACCAACAGAGCCACCCAGGTGCCCCTGTATTTTGAGAGAAAGAGAAAGAGAGCATGATCTGAGGAGAGGCAGAGAGAGGGAGAAAGAATCCCAAGCAGGCTCTGCACTGTCAGCGCAGAGCCTGACATGGGGCTTGAACTCATGAACTGGAGATTGTGACCTGAGCCAACTGAGCCAGCCAGGCACCCCTCTGTGGGACAGTTTAAAAGTAAGTGTGCGGGCTGTCAGTGAAGGGTTTCCCGTTGCCCCCCACCCTGCCCTCCGCATCTCAGGCACCAGCTTCTGTCCTGGGCTCTGTGCTTGGCTCTCACCCACCCATATCTCAGGGGGTGGATGGCACCTCTTACCCCACAGCTGGTAACAAAAGCTGCCGTGGCCTGTGTGATCACCCCCACCAGCGATGGCTGGTGGCCGTGGCTCTGGGTCCCCAGATCCTGCCTGCAGATTGGTCTCTCAGCCCAAAAGCACCCCTCTGGCCTGCCCGGTACATCACCCATTTACACCTGTTGCCCCCCCCCCGAAATGTTTCATAGCACCCCCCTTAGTCTCAGAGGTGTCCTGGTTATAGTCCCCTTATTTATAGGCACTGTAGCTCACTGAGGACGAGCTGCTCACGAGGCACCATCTTAGGGGGAAGAAGTAGATTGGGACAGTGGAGGAGGCCAACCAGAGGCAGCTGCTCCCAGCTCTGTACACAGGCGACCTTGCTGTGGCCCAGCCCAGACCTTGGCCTGTCCCAGAGCCTGCGGTTGTCGTGACGAACAGACATGGCGGCCTGTGCGGAACACTCCGTTCCCACTCTTCTTTCCTCTTTGCTGGTGTGAGGCCATGGCTGTTCTCGCGTGGGGTGACATTCCCTCCCTTGCAGCACATAGTTGCCGGGGACCTGCTGTGCCATGTGTGCCCCCTCAGGTCAGAGACAGGAGGACCCAGCCCTGTCTCTCCAGGAAGCAGGTTTCCACTCTCTCTGAGCACTCTTCCTGCTAGGATCAGTGCTGGAACCTTCCTGAGAGCTTTGAAGACAGACGGATGCCAAGTGCCACACCCAGAAAGCCTGGGGTTTAAATAGACTCGGGGGGGCCGGGGGGGGTGCGGGTCACAGAGCATCAGGGGTTTTGAAAGCCCCCGAGGTAGGTGATTCTACATGAGCAGCGTCGCAGTGAGAGTTCCCTCGAAGGAGAGGCCACATCACTGAGGGACCATGAGGAAGTACTATGACTTGGTATACTTTCACCCACACACCTGGGAGCACCTTCCTCCGTGGACGAGGCCCAGAGAGCTGCCTTCTAGATCGGCACCGTCCATCCGTGCTCTATGTGAGGACAGTGTGCGAGGCCCACCCTGTCCAGTGGTTCTCCCCGTTCATTGTGGCTACAGAGCACTCAGAACATAGCTAGTGTGACCAAGGGTGGGAGGTGTTTGTTCTGTTGAACTGAACCAAAGAGGGGGCACCTGGGTGGCTCAGCTTCCGACTCTGGCTCAGGTCATGATCTCACCGTTAATGAGTTCAAGCCCTGCATCGGGCTCTGTGCTGACAGCTCAGAGCCTGGAGCCTGCTTTGGATTCTATGTCTCTCTCTCTCTCTCTCTCTCTCTCTCTCTCTCTCCCCCCCTCTGCCCCTCCCCCACTTGTACTCTGTCTCCCTCTCTCTCTCAAAAATAAAAGATTAAAGAAATTTTTCACTTAAATCAAGGCAGATAGCGGCCACCATATTGGGAATTGTGGTTCTGGAAGGCAGAGTTCACGCTTGCCACTTACAGAGAACCCAACTCGTGAACCTGCCATGAGTAAGGCCCATCTGATCCGACAGAAAGTGATGCTTTTTTGAGGAGTGTGCCATGTGGGTGAAAACTGAGAGGGTAACTCCCATTTCCTAACTGAAAATAGGGTCCCGCGCTCTAGAAGAGTAAGGTTTGTTATCTGGCTTCTGGCCGAGCCCGACAGACACACAGGAAATGGGAAAATTAATGGCCGTTGCTTTTTTAAGAGCAGCAGCTCAAAACAGTGTTTCTTAAATATTTATGAACTTTATTTGACAAATTCAGATCATTAAAATGCAACAGAAGAACAAAGTGGCAACTAGCTGTGCTGTTTGCACAGCTGACTTAGTTTTTCTGGAACTCGGTGTAAAGCCGGCTTTAAAATAATTAAGCGCACAATGGCTTCAGCTGGGCATCTGCAGCCCTTCCGACGTCTTTCGACACCTGCTTCCACGAACCATCGAAAATCTTCGCCACGAGCGGGGGTCCCTTGGTGCCATGGTTTCACACGAGCCTCTTGGGAGACGTGATGAAAGACCGTGTGCACGCACCCCTTCTCAGGGCCTTTTTGCCCTGAGTGACGCCCTCAGTGCTGGTGACGTTGAGCGCCTATTGGCAGTTGAGAAGCACCGACTGTCAACTGATGGCATTGTGCAAGGTTGAGGTCGCCCCTCGGGCAGCGCGTGCCCCTTCGCAGAGAACGCTCTGTAGAGCCCTCTGCCAAGAGCCGCTGGTGGGGACCGGTGAGGACAGAGCTCCGAGCTCCTGAGTTTGACAGACGCAAAGGAAAACAGCCCAAGCAGTTGTTTCTATTCTCGGACTTTCAGAGCCTTTAAGAGACTTATTCTTGAATTTGCAAATGGAAACATGGCCCAAATTCCTCTGGTTCCCAAATTTATTTGACCTTCCTAGAACTAATCTCATAGAATTCCTCATGGAGCACTTTGAGAAACTAATTAAAAGGTGAGAACATTGAAGCCGAGGGCAATGAGGGCACTGGCCCGAGTCAGCCTCCCTGTTAGGAGTGAGGAAGGTCGAGAACAGGCCACTGGGCTTTTCCAGTCCCTACATGGGCTTCCTGTCTAGGGCCCACCATTTGTCCCAAGGTGGCCTAGGTATTAAATAGTGAGGCTTTTCTTTAAGATAATTTATTCCTGGGGAGCCCGAGTGGCTCAGTGAAGCATCTGACTCGACTTTGGCTTAGGGCATGATCTCATGGTTTGTGAGTTTGAGCCCCACATTAGACTCTGCACTTATAGCATGGAGCCTGCTTGGTATTTTCTCTCTCTCTCTCTCTCTCTCTGTCTCTCTGTCTCTCTCTTTCTCTTACCTCTGTCCCCTCCCTCTTTCTGTTTCTTAGAACAGAAAAAAAGGAAAATAATTTCTTCAAAGCACTTAATAGCACCTAAGTGTACATAATACATTTATTCGTGTGTTACCCATTCTCCTTGCTGGAGAGCCAGCTCCATGAGGTCAGGGCCTGGCCTGGCCGTTCACCGGCCGTGGGCCCAGCCCTGTGAGAGCACCTTAGTCCTCGCAGGGCCCAGGGGGGTCACCGCAAGGATGGCCGCGTGGTGACAGCTTTCCTGGGCATGTAGCAGAAATGGACACCATGGGTGGGGTGCCCTGGTGGAAGACGCCTTGTGCTTCTGGATTCTGAGCGCTCATTTGGGTGTTTATCCCTTTGAAAGGGTCTGGGCCTAGAGTAAAGGTCAGAAGCCACTCCACCTGTCCCATCTGCGGCCCTGCCCGGAACCTTCTGCCCGTGGCCACTCACCCATCTTCTCCATTATCTGGCTTCCTGCCCTTTCCAACAGTCTTATTGAGTACTCAGAATAACTAGTTGTGCTGTGTGTGTGCGCATGCTGTGTGTGGGGGGGTGGGGTGGGGGGGTATTTCTATTTGTAAAAGTTATTAGCAAGTTATTTTAGCACCTCTTTCTCCCACTGTCTAGGGGGAAAAAAGGAGTGGCTCAGTTTTCTCATTTGTAAAATGGGGGTAATAATACCTTCTCATGGGGCTGCTGTATGAGGGCTTACCGTGGTACCCAGCACACAGTAGGCACCTGGTGTTAGCTGTGAGATGTATGTGCATGTATAAACACATAGGCCCAGCCGGAGGGATCTTGGACCTTCGTGAGCATCAGCAAATCAACCCATAGCTCAGTAGTGAGGCTACACGCTGTGTGTTTTGCTTAAACAGGCCCTACGTAATTTATCATTTTCACACATTACAATCCACGTTCCTAAAGGCTGTTTCCAGACCACACCTGCAGGGGGAGCAGTCTTCCCAAAATCACTTGGGTGGAAAAGTTGGTCCTCCACTGCCCATCTTGTGGGAACCACACGTGAACTGCTGTGTTTCCAGCTCACATTTAATGGTAGAAAAATGAGGGCGGTGCTCTGATTTGTGCCTGGGGCTAAAGAGTTAATACTGTTTATCTTAGTTACTTGAGGTCTCTGCCAGGTCTGTCTGCAAAACTCTCAGTGCTGTTCTGGGAGGCGCTCCCCCCACCCCGACCCAGACCTCCCCAGCTGTAGACCTGTCCCTAGGCAGAAAGTCGTGTGTGGGCCCTGAGATGGCCCGGGGGCTCCGATCTCAGCTCCACAGCATGACCGTTACCCTTGAGAGGCCCCGTCACCCCACAGGCCTGCGCGTGGCGCACCCCTGACCTGCAGTTTTACCTTCCAGGAATGGGCCTTGACGAAGGAGAAGTCAGTGAAGCACATGGATCTGTGCCTGACGGTGGTGGACCGGACGCCCGGCTCTGTCATAAAGCTGCAGGGCTGCCGGGAAAACGACAGCCGACAGGTAGGCTTCCGGTGGCCCCTCGGCCCGGCTCCCCCTGTGTCCTCCGTGTCTCGACAGCCAGGTGTGCAGGGGTGGCATGCACGCAGACAGCGTGGCCTAGGCTCAGAACCCCCTGAGAAGCTACTCCTACAAAGAAGTGCTGGGAAAGGAAGCGAGGCTCCTAACATCATCACCCAAGGGAGGTGTTGATTTGATTCTGGTGTGTTGGGAAGCCCACCACCCCGAAGGACAGACCCACACAGGCAGCTGTTTCTTAAGAAATAGAAATGGTCTGACATTGCCGATTTCTTGATGATACTCACATTCTCTCCCTGCCACTGGGTATTTTAAAGAAAACGTAGGTTCTTACTCGTTAACTATCTTTTTAAATTTACGAACATGCTAAATGAGTAAGCTCAAGTGGAGGAAGCCTTATACACTCTCTCGAGTTTATATGTACGTGTGTTACCTTTTCCAAACAGTTCAGAATCTTGTCGCCTGTTGAGCTGGTGTTCCCTGACATACCCCCCAGGGCTAAATTGGAGACATGTCCTTTCCTGGGCCATGGGGTAACGGCTAGCGTCGGAAATAGACCTTCTGGTGCGCCAACGTGAGGAGCACTGGCTTGTCTTCGTACACTCCCTTCTTCTCAGATGGAGGGGTGTAGGGAGACTGAGGCACAGAGCCAGGAGCCTGAGCGGGCATCCAGTTCAACACTGGTTTCACAGAAGAGGAGGCTGCGGCTCTGGCGTGCCCTGGGGGCACCGAGGCCAAATCAGGCCCCTCGCTTAGATCCCTGCTGTCAGGGAAACGCTGGCCTGAGGGATGGGTGTCCCCGTGTCCTCTGCTCTGCGGAACCCCTGGTGTAGCAGCAGGCGCCTCCCCTGCACAGCTCTCTGCCCACGGTCTGCCGTCCTCACATGTTCGTCTGTGTCCGGCGGTTTCAAGAGGACCCGGTACCCCTAGTCCGGGAGAGTGGACCGCCCAACGAGGAGGCCCCTGTCCCCTGGACCCAGACCACCTGCAGCTGTGCTGGGTGGGCGTCAATGCACCCAGGACTCCCTGATCCCCCTGCTCCGTAGCACTACCCATGGGGCGTTATGGGGCAGGGACATCTGTGGAGGCACAAAGAAGGGATAGTGATGACTGTATCTGGTCTCCAAACCTTAAAAAAAAAAACAGATGTTTCATGTCTAGAGGAGTCACTTCAGTACGAGCTTGTCTTACTTCAAGAGCTGACAGGTGATTGCGCTACAATCCCGGATCTTAGGAAACATAGCCGACCCCCTGAGAGGCTCTCACCCAGAGACAGAAAATTCCTGCAGCATGTGGAAGCTTGGGGGCCATTGCAGGAGAGTCTCGGGATCCCAGAAATCTCACCCATGAGCGTGGGCTGAGGGTGCTGCCTTCCAGAGACAGGGCTGGGATTGGGTTATTTTTTTTTTTAAAGCCCTTCCATGTAGCTGATGTTTTGACACATGACAGGCAGAGCCCCTCCAGAGAAGGAAATCAGATTCCATTCATTCCGTGTCCTTTGTCAAGCCTGATTCCTGGCCACTCAGAGTGACAGTGGGGGGGAGGGGCGGCTAGCAGGGCATACACACTTTACATGACAATGGAAGAAACCTGCGTGAGGAATGACTGACAGCTGGGGAGCCAGAAAGGAGGAGATGATAGGCAGGTAGCTGTGAACTCCCCCATGTTCATCTCATTGCGCTGAATTTCACTATTGGTAAAAACTCCAGGTTAGCAGGCCGCGTGAATGCGTCTCCCGGGGTCCTCACGCAGAAGGTCGCTTCTCAGGGAGCTGGGCTCCTCTCTGCCACCACTGCTGCCTTCCCCACCTCGTTCATTTGCCATTTTCGAGGAGGCTCCTCGACTAATTTTATCTTGAAGCTGCACTGTGCTGCCAGTTGGACCTTTAGGTTTCCGGGCACGTCTGTGTGTTCATGCTGCGTGTGCATTTGCAGA
The DNA here is from genome assembly GCF_003009895.1 of Hyaena hyaena. Classification (NCBI taxonomy): domain Eukaryota; kingdom Metazoa; phylum Chordata; class Mammalia; order Carnivora; family Hyaenidae; genus Hyaena; species Hyaena hyaena. The sequence continues at coordinate 1,017,541 of NW_024080823.1, forward strand.
GTCAGAGGGGAAAGGGAGGCAGGAGGAAGAAAATCCAATTCCACGGTGTCAAAAGGATTTGCAAAAATACTTACGGAAAGGAGCTTTAGTGCACAGAGTGTAAAAAATTAATTAGAATCACAGACTATGTTAATGAAGGGAGAGCTTTGGGGAGAAAAAAGTGTGATCATTTTTTTTCTTTTTTTTAAGAACAAACATTAGAGATTTTTTTTTTTCTGAGAGAGAGAGAGAGAGACTGTGAGCAGGGAAGGGTCAGAGAGAGAGGGAGATATGGAATCCGAAGCAGGCTCCAGGCTCTGAGCTAGCTGTCAGCACAGAGCCCGATGCAGTGTCAGCACAGAGCCCGATGCAGGGCTCCAACCCATGAACCGTGAGATCATGACCTGAGCAAGTCCGACGCTTAACCGACTGAGCCACCCCAGGCACCCCAAACATTAAAGATGTTTACGTGGGGGTAAACAACAGGGGGAGGGGGCTCAGATTTCCTTCCTTGAGGCTGCGGGCTTTGCCTCCTGACTTGGTTGGTGGGTTGGTTGATTAGTTGATTGCTGGGTAAGTTGGTTGGCTGGCCCATTGAGTTTGGTTAACTGGATGGTCAAGGTTGATGGGTTGGTTGCCGGAGTTTGGTTTTGGTGGGGGGAGGGTGCACACACTTGAATGTAAAGATGCTCTGCCCTCTGCTTTGCAAGCGCCCCGTTTGGAACTCAGCAGGGTTCATTTGGAGCACTGGGGGACTCTGGGGTGGCTGGGACAAGTCTCTCTCTCTTTCTCTCTCTCTCACACACACACATACACACACACACACACACACACCCAGGAGCCCACAGACTAGTAGAGAAAGCAGACAGTATAGAAACGGTTCCTCAACATGATATTCTGGCCACTCAAGCATCTCTTTCCCTGTCACTTGACCTGACACTGTGCTTCTGGTTCAGCCGAGCCTAAGGCCCTTGGTGAATGCCTGCAGGTGCCCAGGCCACGCCCTCCAGGCAGGGCTGCCTCCAATAACCAGGGGCAGAATTGGGTCCCCTTTGAGCTGGCTCAGCTTCCTGGGGCTCCTTCCTTGAGGTGAAATACCGTCGCGTGAGGCCTTCTTGTGGATGAAAGCAAATTCCCTTCCGGGAAAGTTCCTACCTCAAGTCCTTGGGTTAATGACTGAGGATGGTGGGTGTGGGGGGCACTGGTCCTTGGAGGAGGGCACAGCCACAGGAGGGAGGGGTGGGACAGGAGAAGCGGCCCCAGCAGCCGGGAAAGGAGGCTTTGAGTTGCAGACTCTCTGAGGCAGAGAGCGTAAGGTTTCTTCCCGATGCTTCTTCGCAGCACCTGGGGCTGCTTGGTGGTGGGCCCATTGGTAACTCCCACCCATTATGATCAAAGACCCCCCCCCCAAAATACTTGGTTTTTTGGTTTTTAACGTGGCCAGAAAGCCCCGCAATGGGCCTGCTTCGTCCCCTCCCGGCCGCGCCCTGACCCTAAGACAACCTCTGTCTTCCGCAGAAATGGGAGCAGATCGAGGGCAACTCCAAGCTGCGACACGTGGGCAGCAACCTGTGCCTGGACAGCCGCGCGGCCAAGACGGGGGGCCTGAGCGTGGAGGTGTGCGGCCCGGCGCTGTCCCAGCAGTGGAAGTTCACGCTCAACCTGCAGCAGTAGGAGGCCGCGCCCGCCTCCCCCCTGCACCGCTCGGCCGAGTCTGGCGATCACATTATTGATTATGTTTCTTGAACTTTCCGCGAAACTATATACCTCAGTATTCCATCATGGTCTGAAAGTTGGAGAACTGTGAGGCACGGGGCCCGGCTGGACACGGAAGAGGCCAGGAAAGAGCAGCCGCGCTGCCCCCGTCGCGGGAGAAAGCCGGGCCCCCTTCCCCACCCCCCTCCCCCAACCCAGGGACGGCGGAGAAGCGGCCCTGACGCGTACGAAGTGGGGGGCAGGGAGGGGGCGGCGGTGTCGTTGCTACGTCCCCACGAGGAGAACTCTTTGGAAATCTCCATCTTTCATCCCGTCGGAATCGCGTCTGGTTTCCACAGCAGCGAAGCGTGTCGCCCTAGCAGGCGTACGTCGCGTGGCCCTGTCCCCGCCCCTCCGCTCCGGCTGTCCCCCAGCGCAGCCCCCGCCTCCACACGTGCTGTATGTGAGTAAGAACTTCTCCGCGGGGGACACTGAATACAAGTATATAGAAGGAAGGAATGTACGGTCAGTTCCCTATGGTTTCTGTAGGTCGTTCTCATCCCGTCAGTTCTCCACAGAGCAGCCCGCGGCCGGAAGGAGGAGGGCGGGCTCTCCGGCAGGCGTGCAGGGGTCCCCGGTGTCCCCGGAGCGTCCTCGGGGGGCGCGCGCACGCGCGTGGCTTCAGCTCGGGAGTCCCCGCCAAGGGTCGGAATCCACACCTTGTGCCCTCCGTATCTGTAAACCTGGATGGGTTGCTTGTTTTAGCAGACGTTTCTTTCGGTCTTTTTAAATTCAATTTCTTTTCTCTTAGGGAAAAATAACACAAAACAAACCCCCCACCCCCGCGGTCCTCAGTAGGTGACGGCAGGAAGCTGTCTCCTTGGCAGAGTCTGGGCGAGCTGGCGAGGCCGGCCAGAGGCCCTGCACGCGGTGACAGAGTGGCTCCTTGGTCATCTCTCGCGGCCACCTCCTCCCTCCGCCTCCCCACCCGGCCAGCTGCCCACACCCAGGCCCCAGAGAGGCCACCCGGGCCGCCCACAGGCTCCCACGCGGTGGGGGAGGGGTGCGCCTCAGACCTGCACGCCCTCAGGCCCCTTTCAGGGAGAGACTGGGAGGGCAGGGTGAGCAGCGGCCTCGGCACCAGGCGCCGGGTTGACGCCCCGCAGAGTGCCCCTCTGTCCCCTGCCTGTTCTTCAGGAAAGGGCACCGGGGTGGTCTGTTTTCCACTCTCGTGTGTGCGCCGGGACACTGGGGCCGGACCTAGGGGGTGACCGTCCTGCGCCTTCCTGCCGCCTGCCAAGCTCGCACATGTGCTTTCAGGACCGGGCGCCCGTAGCTGGCCTCCCCCGGCACACCCGTGTCTTCACAGCCTGGTCCTGACTCCGGGAGGCCCCTGGGGACGGTGCCCCAGGCCCGCGCGAGGCAGTGGGACCAGGCGGGCCAGGACCCAGTCCCGGCCGTCGCCCGGGCGCCTGGCTTGCATCTTCAGGCCCTGTGTCACCTGCTTGCGGTCCCCGTGTTAGGAAGAAACCCCCCACTGCTAGAAAACCAATTTGGCTTTGATGTAAAATTGTAATCAGGTTCTTGGCGCGTCCTTCGCTCCCACGCCCCCACCCCCACCCGAACTCTCACCAACCTCGTACCATCGGGTCGGGCCCACCCGGCCCCTGAAAGGGCCGCTCCCCACCCCTGCACCGGCGGGGGGACAGCGGCCTCCGACCGGGCGGGCGTCGCAGCAGGGGCGGCTGGGAGGGCTCCCTCGAGGTGAGCTATGTTTACATGACACAGTGTGCCAAAGTGACTTACTGTGGTTGCGTTATTTTGTAGTCATCGGGATGATCCCACCCTCTCCCGTTTTTACAAGTACAGAGTCTTTCCTAAGAGCCCTTCGAGCAAAGCGTGGCGAAGGTAGTCGTCCTCTCTGTGGTGGTCTTTCCTACGTCCTCATAAACGCTAAAACGATGGTATCTGTGAGTATGTTTTGCAAATTCAAAGTATAGTTTGGTAATTTTTTTTCCAGTTGATTTTTAAAAAGAACTGCTGTACAGAGCTTGTACTTTGTCCATTTTATAGATGGAAACCATCCTCGAAAATTGTTTAACTTAAATAAAGAGAAGATACTTTATAGATAATGCTCAGCACTGGTGGCTAAAGTCATTCTCGGGCTGTAGAGGATGGACGGGACCAGGGTTTGAGGACCGGGAAGATGGTCGGTCTGCCTTGGAGACTCTGCTCTGGGACTGTTTCTTGTCACACTTTTAAAAAGCATTCACGTTTTACTGCTACGCCCTCACGGGGTTTCTTCTTATTTGTGATAATAACCGTGATCATTTGTGGAGTGTTCCTGACTGGAGGGGCCCTGAGCCCCACCCTGGAAGACAGTCTCATCACCCACGGTAACCTGTGACACAGTGTGATGGGCTGCCTTTTATAGCCGGTCCGAGAGGCTGCTGTTGGGAGCCCTTAACCTCCTCCAGGTCAGGGGCTATGACCTGCTCAAGGTCATGCCACCTCAAAGGACTCACCTGGAGTCCGCCCTGGGTACTTAGAGCCTTCATGCCAAACCAGGGTGGGGGCAGGGGGCAAATATTTTCATGGCTTCTATAATGTTTTAAATACGTACACCTGCTTATCATTTTCCTGGGGCTCTCCAGTGCCATCCGGGCTGGCTGAGGTCCTTCCCCTTCTGCCGTTTGTTTGTTTGTTTGTTTGTTTGTTTTTGAGAGAGTGCAAGCAGGGGTGGGAGAGAGAGGGGGACAGAAGATCTGAAGCGGGCTCTGCACTGCCCAAGCTGTGAGCCCGACATGGGGCTTGAACTCATGAGCTGTGAGATCATGACCTGAGCTGAAGTCGGATGCTCAACGGACTGAGCCACCCAGGCGCACCCCCCTTCTGCCTTTTAACATACCTCCGGGGGGCTGAGGGGCTCGGCCAGTAAAGCATTCAACTTCAGCTCAGGTCATTATCTCATGACTCATGGGTTCGAGCCCCATGTCGGGCTCTGTGCTGACAGCTCAGAGCATGGAGTCTGCTTTGGTGTTTGTGTCTCACCCTTGCTCTGCCTTCCCCTGCTCATTCTCTCACTCTTCAAAAATAAACATAAAGGGGCGCCTGGGTGGCTCAGTCAGTTAAGCGTCCAACTTCCGCTCAGGTCATGATCTCACAGTTTGTGGGTTCGAGCCCCGTGTCAGACTTTGTTGCTGACAGCTCAGAGCCTGGAGCCTCCTTCGGATTCTGTGTCTACCTCTCTGTCTGCCCCTTCCCCCACTCATGCTCTGTATATCTCTCAAAAATAAATAAATATGTATTAAATAAACATTAAAAAAAATTTTTTTAATAAAATGGAATACCTACCTTTGAAAACCCCACCGGCATGTCAAGAAAACACTGATTTTAAAAATCAGATTTTTTATTTAGCAATTTGGATTGAGATTTGGGGGCGGGGGCACTAAAAAGGGCTGGATGGATGAGGTTTTATTTTTAATGTTCCAGAAATCACATTTCTGCATCTTCTTTCTCCCTTATTTGAGACAACCAAAACCTTGGTTCTTCTGCCATCTTTTAAAAAGAGCTCTTGGCATAATTGTGCAGCATCCCTCATAGTACTTTAGGAATGGTGGGGTTGCGGGGGGTCCTGCTTCGGCATCAGGGAAAAGTTTCTTCATTATTTGTTGAGAAACCCTATGTTGTCCCGATAGCCCCCAAGACTTAGGAGGTGGGGGAACGCTCAGTGCCAAGAAGAGGACAGTGTGCTTTGCAGCCTCTGAGTGGGGTCGTTGCAGAGACCGAGATCAGGTAGTCGAATCACGTGTGGGCTCAGAATGCTCTGGAAAGAGTTTGGGCTGATCCAGGGGGAGGGGAGCTCTATGAGCTCTGGACTAGAGCAAGAGAACCTGCTCTGCGACATTTTTTATAATCAAGTATGTGACTTAAGTACTTGATTCTGCAGTACCTGTCACACACATATATTCCACCAGGGAACACCTGGGTGGCTCACTCTGTTGACTTCTGCTCAGGTCATGACCTCGAAGTTTGTGGGCTCGAGCCCCCCATCAGGCTCTCTGCTGTCTGTGTGGGGCCCGCTTCAGATCCTCTGTCCCCCTCTCTTTCTCTGCCCCTTCCCCACTTGCACTCTCTCAAAAATAAATAAACAGAAAATATTCAGCCAGCAAAATAAAATTTCTTATGCTCTCTTCTGTCTGTGGACTTACGTGAAAGAAAGAAAGAAAATTCTCTCCCTAAGCCAATTTACTAATATTCCTAATTAATTTACCAATAATACAGTGTATAGGTATTTGAATTTTTTTGTATTAGGTGTGCCTGCAAATGACATACGTCATATCCAAAAAGTGGTAGGGTCTCAAAGGAGTCATGAGAAAGATTGGCGTGTCGGCTCCTGCCTGAGCACCTGGGGGCCCGGGCCCTGCTGGGAAAGGGCTGCACAAAAGACTACTGTGCTCCTCACCCCATAACCCACGGGGTAGTCAGACTTGGAACCAGACCTCGAACACAGTTATGAGAATAAAGACGGAGTCTCAAAAGGGCGCTGGCCTGCTCACTGCTGTGTGAGCCACTGGTCGCCACATGAGGGCCAAGATGTGCGAACTTGGAGTGGCCTATGCGGGCGCGCCGGGGGACTATCAGAAATGAGCTGCCGCAATGCTCTTGAATGGCAGAAGGTTCTCCGTGAGAGAGAAATCCTAGTTCCATGCAGTTTAGATTAAAAGAGATATTTATTATCTTGTATAACAAGAAATCCAAAGGTGACAGGGTTCCAGGTCAATCCTGGGGCGTGACATTGTCGTGAACAAAACAAACTGCTTTCTGCCTGACTGCCTGCCTCCCCCCTCCTGCCCAGGCTCGCTCTCCTGTCTTTCTCCCCTTCTTTCCTTCCCTCACTCTCTCTTTTTCCACCCTCCCCCTTCCTTCCTCCTTTCTTCTCTGTCCTGCTTCCCTTCCTTTCTCCCTTCTCTTTTCCTTCCTCCCTCTCCTAGGAGAAGACCCATCCTTCCCAGTGGCACCTCACCCCACCCCACCCCTGCAGAACTGGGCACTCCGGTGCATAGTCAGCCAGGGCCACCGTCCTCAAGTCACGGAAGTGGGTTCTGCCAAGAGGACCGAGGGAGGGCAGCCACAGCACCCACCTCATTCGCTGTCCCTGCAAGGGTCCCAGAAACAGGCGGGGGCAGCCGTGTGGTCCCCACGTTCCTTGATCCTCAGGAACGGTGGCTTCTGGGTCTCCCAGTGTCTGAAGTCTGCTGGCAATGTGGGGTTTCTTCTGAGGTTTTCAAATGAATAAAACACATGGCCTGGGATCACAGAGGCGACTAATTAGACTGAGACACAATTATCAAAATATTTTGTGATATGTGCTACTTAATGCATTAAATAATGAGCCTGCATATCTCAGAGCTGCTGCAATTTCAGAGTCGTGATGGGCATGAGCGGTGTTTTCAAAAATCTGCAATAATTAATGTAATATGAGAATATCTGTGGCCTTTTTTCCTGTGGTCTTGTTTCCTAAAGGTTTTATTGTTTTAAGTAATCTCTATACTGAACATGGGGATCCAACTTACAACTCCCCAAGATTAAGTCACAGGCTCTATTGACTGAGCCAGCCAGATGCCTCTGTGACCTTTTTTTTTTTTTAACTGGTGACAAAGCTCTCCGTTCAGTTGGAGTTCTTTCTCCAATTCAGTTAGAGGTTCATGAAAATAAAGATGTCATTTCTTCCCCCACCAAAGTTTTTGGACGCCTTGAATTCTAAGAACCCCAGTGCAGATGACATTTGTGACCTACGTCTGCAATCTGGGGCCATCTCTGAGCTTCAGTAGGGTTGTCTCCTTGCTGTGGCACCAAATGGAAATAGTGTGTGAGGCAGAGCGAAACAGAGGAGAATCTGACATTGACCTTGGACCCGGGCTCCCACCCTGATGCTGAAGGCCAAGTGGGAAGAGATGCCCCTTGAGGACAGACTTGTGGGAGCCACGCACCTGAGACTCCTAGTCACTGAATTCGCATTTATATTGAGAAAGAATAGGTAATAATGCCTTGGGCAGGTGAGGGAGGGAGAGCAGGAGGAGCCGCGGGGAAGCCTCCTCGTCCTCAGAACGTCCAAGCACTCTGGGCTAAGGGCCCTGGGATTTTGTGACCATCTTCTCTCCTTATTGGAGCCCCCTGGGAAATGCAGAGAGCAGAGGATTGTCCAGTGAGTGAGGAAGCAGAAAAAGGACTTTGTAGAAGTGCTTCGTGATAAGAGAGACGGAGGGCGTGGGCTCCTCTGGGAACCCATCATCCCCAAGCCCACCCTGTGTGGGGTACATGCCGCCCACCTGTTTCCATGGGGCTCCTCCCGCAGGCCTGTCCGGGGCTGCGCGAGTGCTCAAGACGGGCGAGGTGCTCGATCAGTGGAACACCACTGTTGGGTACCACGCAGGTGGAAGTTTAAGGCTAGAGATAAAGCTGGAGGGGAAGCAAGAAAGGCAAGTGGAAGGGGGTGACCCCAAGAAGCCTGGCTTTGGGGTGCCTGGGTGGCTCAGTCAGTTAAGTGTCCGACTTCGGTTAAGGTCATGATCTCACTGATTCCTGGGTTCGAGCCCCACGTCGGGCTCTGTGCTGACAGCTAGCTCAGAGCCTGAGCCTATTACAAATTCTGAATCTCTCTCTGACCCTGTCTGCTCACACTGTCTCTGTCTCTCTCTCACACACAAAAACATTTAAAAAACATTAAAAAAAAAAAAAAAGCCTGGCTATGACTGGCCAGGCCCCGGAATGCACGCGCCACCCCCCAAATCACCTCTAATCTTTACCGCCCACAAAGCAGTTGTCACCCCCATTTCACCCTCCGGGAAACTGAGGTTCCCATAAGCCAAGCCATTTGTCCAACCTACTCACACAGCCCAGAGCAGAGCCCGAGGCCATGTCTGTCCTCATCCTGGCCCCGCAGGGGACCGATGAGAGCAGTGAAGAGAAGGGACAGGGGTCTGAGGGTGGTTAAGGGGCAGCGTGGAGCCCAGGCGCAGAGCTGCTGCGGGAAGGCTGGTGGCCGGAGGGGGCTTTGGGGGACAGAGAACAGGTGTGGTTCCTGCCACTAACCACTGCGTCACCCAGAGAATGTCATTTAACCCGGGCCGTGACGTGATCACAGTCAGCTCACCTCACAGGATGATTGTCAAGAAGAGGTGATTCATGAAGAGCACCTCACCACCTCCCCAGGCCGGGGCTGCGGCTGCCACCAGCCACCGTGGTTTCCGCTGCAGGCTTGTGGGCGCGTGTGGGCCACGGAGGGAAGGGTGACCCAGTAGGAGAACCAAGGCGATCGAAGCTGGAGACGCTGAGCTCGCCGTGGAAGGTTGCTGTGTGGGTGACAAAGTGAGAGGTGTCGGGCCTGCCATTCCACATCCTGGAAGTGGCACCAGAAGCCTCTGAAGAGGGACCGCTAAGCGCCTTTCTATTTTATGTGTTCCCCTCCCCACAGCCACATGCCAGAGCAAGATATGTGAGACTGTGGCCCACATCTCTCCAGTAGAAGACAACAGTGGGGGTGGGCAGGACAAGGCCACAGAGTGACGGCACTACGTAACATGTGGGTCAGCTCTTAGGACGTGGAAAATAAGTGTTTGAGGCTCATAGAAGAGCCTCAGTTATGTTCCCTCCACCCCCCAGAAAATTCATGTTGAGATCCTACCCCCCATCACCTCAGGGCATGACTGTATTTGGAGGTAAGGTCATTAAACGAGTGAATAAGTTAAAATGGGGTCATTGGGGTGGGCACTAGTGTCTTTATAATCTTATTTTTTTAGTGTCTTATTTATTTTAAGTTTGTATTTATTTTGTGATAGAGCATGAGCAGAGGAGGGGCAGAGAGAGGGAGAGGGAGAGAGAGGATCCCAGGCAGGCTCCACACTGTCAGCACAGAGCCCGACATGGGGCTCGAGCTCACAAATGGTGAGATCATGACCTGAACCATAGGTCAGAGGCCTAACCAACTGAATCACCCAGCTCCCCGTGACTAATGTCTTTAAAAGAAGACATTAGGACACAGACATAGGTAAGGAAGACCAGATGAAGACAGAGAGAGGCCTCTGAAGGAGTCAAGCCTGCCAACACGTTGTCTTTGACTTAGTGCCTTCAGAATTACGAGGAAATAAATCTCTGTTGATTAAGCCACCCAGTCTGTGATTCTTTTTTGGGTACCCTCCCCCCAGCAAACTAATGCAGATTTTGGTACCAGGAGCTGGGTAATAAATACCTAAAAAGTATGGAAGTGGCTTCAGAACTAGATGTGTAGAAGCTGGAAGAGTTTTGAGGAGAATGTTAAAAAAAGCCTAGATTGCCTTGAAGAAATGGTAAAAATATAGGCATGAAAGCAATTCGTTTGAAGGCTCAATGAGAAAAGAGGAGAGCTTACATCACTTTAGAGAGATGCATCTATCATCACAGAATCCTGCTAGAATATGGACATTAAAGGTGCTCCCTAATAAAGGACCTGAATGTGAGACAGGAAACCATCAAAATCCTAGAGGAGAAAGCAGGAAACAACCTCCTTAACTTCAACCGCAGCAATTTCTTACTTGACACATCCCCAAAGGCAAGGGAATCAAGAGCAAAAATGAGCTATTGGGACTTCATCAAGATAAAAAGCTTCTGCACAGCAAAGGAAACAATCCATAAAACTAATAGGCAACCGACGGAATGGGAAAAGATAGTTGCAAATGACATATCAGATAAAGGGCTAGTGTCCAAAATCTATAAGGAACTCACCAAACTTCACACCTGAAAAACAAATAATCCAGTGAAGAAATGGGCAGAAGATATGAACAGACACTTCTCCAAAGAGGACATCCAGATGGCCAACAGACACATGAAATGACAGTCAGCATCCCTCATCATCAGGGAAATACAAATCAAAACCACACTGAAATACCACCTCATGCCAGTCAGAGTGGCTAAAATGAGCAAATCAGAGGACTCTAGATGCTGGCGAGGATGTGGAGAAACGGGCACCCTCCTACACTGTTGGTGGGAATGTAAACTGGTACAGCCCCTCTGGAAAACGGTGTGGAGGTTCCTCAAAAAAAGAACAATAGAACTCCCCTAGGACCCAGCAATAGCACTGCTAGGAATTTACCCAAGGGATACAGGAGTGCTGATGCATAGGGGCACATGTACCCCAATGTTCATAGCAGCACTCTCAACAATAGCCAAAACATGGAAAGAGCCTAAGTGTCCATCAACAGATGAATGGATCAAGAAGATGTGGTTAATATACGATGGAATACTACATGGCAATGAGAAACAATGAAATCTGGCCATGTGTAGCAACATGGATGGAACCTGAGGGTGTTAAGCTGAGCGAAATAAGTCAGGCAGAGAAGGACACATACCATATGTTTGCATGTATAGGAGGATTAGGAGGAACTTCTCGAAGGACCATGGAGAAGAAGGGGAAAAATAGTGGGGGAGAGGCAGGGAGGCAAACCATGAGAGACTCTTGAATGCTGAGAACAAACTGAGACCTGATGGGGGTGGGGGGAGGGGAGGGGGCGTGATGGGCATGGAGGAGGGCACTTGTGGGGATGAGCACTGGCTTATATGGAAACCAACTTGATAATAAACTATTGAAAAAAAAAAAAAGGTGCTCCTGAGGTGCCTGGGTGGCTCAGTCTATTAAGCATTGTCTGACTCTTGATTTCAACTCAGGTCATGGTCTCATGGTTCATGAGATCAAGCCCGAAGTCAGGCTCCTCACTGACAGCACAGAGACTGCTTGGGATTCTCTCTCTCCCTCTCTCTGCCCCTCTCCTGCTTATACACTCTCTCTCAAAATAAATAAATACATGTTAAAAAGAAATAAAAAATTAAAAACAACAATGGTGCTCCTGATGAGTTCTCACATGGACATGAGGAACCAGTGATTGGAAATTGGAGGAAGGCAGACCTTGTGAAAAAGTGGCCGTGACCTTGGCTGAAATGTGTTCCAGTGATTTGTGGACAGTAGCACTAGTAAGTGACCGTCTGGGTCCATAGCTGGAGAGGTTTCCAAGCAGATGGTGGGAGGTACAGTCTGGTTTCTCCTTGCTATTTGTAATAAAAATGCAAGAGAAAGGAGACAAATTGGAAAAGAAATCAGAACTTGAAGATATGGAAAGTTCCCCCCCCCCCGCCCCCCCAATCTGCACTTCCCAAAGTGAGAAAGCATGCTCTGGAGAGAATTCTCAACATGAGGTTGGGGGGCGGGGGGGGTTGCCAAAGAGATTAGGAGCCTGTTACCTGAGGGTCCAGACGGCCATCTCTCTGCAGAAGCTGGGAATAGAAACAGACTTATCCAGCTCTACGAAGAGCCTCCCGTCTGAGGGCTTGGACTCCTCAGACCCATCTCAGGTGTTCTAAAAATTTTATACCTGCAGAAATGCCAGCTGAGACCAGGGGGACCGGAAACAAGACACAACAGAGGAGGGCTGTGGGACTTCTGGCATTCTGTAGGACAGCACAGCAGAGCCATCCAGCTGTGAGCACGCCTCGCCCTTCAGGCAAAGAGAAAGAGGACCCTGGAGATAGTTGAAAGGTCACAGGGCTGTCACCGCCACACTGGCCCAGGGACACAGAGCTGACTCTTCCTCTGTTTCTGAGGGCTCAGGGCCGCCACCCTGGTGGGCCCAGAAGGCAGAGCATGAAGCCAGAGGATTATTCCTGAGCCTTAAAATCCAAAGGACTTTGCCCTGGTAGGTTGCTTAGGACTCTCACCCCTTTCTTCTTTCCAGTTTCTCCCTTTGGGCTTGGGGACACCTGTCCTCTGCCTGGTCCACCATTCTATTTTGAGAGTGGATAACTGACTTTACCTTGGGGCGCAGGGGTGCAAGAGCTCCCAGGTCTGGGGTCCCAAACTGACCCGGTTCAGCCTCTCGCTACTGATAAAACCCAAAGGCAGAGACATGGGCGGTGGTGGAACAAGAAAGGAATTTATTTCAGGGAGGCCAACACCGGAGGACAGCGGACTCGCATCTCAAAGACTCTCCAAAGTGCTGAAAATACTTGGAGAATGTGGGACAGAGGTTGGTGGGTCCATGACCCCGAGGAATGAAGGTCAAGTGGAGGACCATCGTCTTAGGGGCAGTCTGGCTCAGGGCAGCCCACTTCTCCAGGGGCAGTTTCATCACGGGAGGCTGTGCATCTGGGGTCTTTTGCCTGAGGTAAGAGATCAGCTGAAGCGAATTTAATTAGTACAGGCTGAGGTCCAAATGGAGGTGGATGAAGTCCTTCTTCAACTTGCTGTCTGGTTTGAGATACCAGTTTGAGCAAAGTCCAGAACAATTTTCCCTCTGATCTCACCCACCCCCGATTTAGGTGCTGCTTAGATGAGATTTTGGACCCATCGTTAATGCTGGGATGGGTCCAGACCTTTGGGGCTGTGGGGACAGGGTGAGTGTATTTTGTATCTGAGAAGGACATCATTTGGGGGGTCATAAATCAGAGTGTCTTATGCCTCCCCGAAGTGACTTATGGCCCCACTACCCCCACAATTCGTTTGCTGAAGTGCTAACCCCCGGTACATGAAAATGTGACTATATTTGGAGACAGAGCCTTTAGAGAGGTCATGAGGGTTAAATGAGGTCACCGGGGTGGGGCTGTGACCCAATATGACCGTAGGACGTAGATACACACAGAGGGGAGCTGACGGCCACCTGCAAGCCAAGGAGAGGGCTCAGAAGGAACTAGCCCCTTGACCGCTGGCAACCCCTGGATCTCAGACTTCTAGCTTGTAGAAATGTGAGGAAACACACTTCTGTCATTAGAGCCACTCAGTTTGTGGTGCTGTGTTGTAGCTGCAGCCCTAGCGAACGGATCCCCCAAATCCACATGCACAGCTCAGCCTCCAAACCGGATGTCCACAGAGAGTGTACCCGTGAGCGCATCCTTGGGGGTGCCCTTCGGCACGGGACAGGGCCCCTGAGGTCATAACAGAGGACGAGCTTCCCAACATCCCAGACCTCCTTCCGGCACCCCTACCACGCGCTCAGGCATCAGGTGGCGAGCATGAGCAGGCTGCCCATTCGTAAAGGGAGAGCCCACGTTTATGGAGCGCTTGCACTTGGCCAGAAACTATGCCAGCTGCTTTCTGAATGATCCCGCCCAGCGTTCACTTCCACCTGTTCAACCAATGAACACAGTGGGGCTCAAAAAGGTCCCTAAGTAGCAGTGAAGCCACCTCTATAGCTAGTGGTTGGTAGACCCAGCATGGGAGCCCAGTTCTCAGACTTTAAAATCCTGCTTTGTGTGACACTCGTAATTCTCAAACCTTTGCCGCATGTTGCAATTCCTTCAGGAGCTGGAAAACAAAACACCAAAAGGCAATGCCCACACCACCCCGAGAACAATGAGGCTAATTATCACTGGGGTTGTGGAGCCCCGGGGGGCAGGCGAGCCAACATGCGGCCAAGCTGTGAACCAGACCAGACCGCCTGCAAGTCAGTGTTTCAGAATCACCTGGGGGTCATTGAAACAGAGTCCTGGGCCCCACCTCCAGAGTTTCTGAATCCGTAGATCTGGGGTGGGGCCTGAGCATCTATATTTCTAACAAGCCCCCCAGTGATGCTGATGCCTCTGGTCCAGAGACATCAGAAGGAACAAGGCACTCACGTGGTTCAGGTTCAGGCCATGACTGGCTCCACAACATTTGTTAGACAATGGGAAATTGCTACCTTTTTTCATTTAAAAGTCTGCAGCTGAGTCACTTAAAAGGGCAGTGTTAAGCAGTAGCGGGTGGTGGTCCAGCTGTGGGTTCTGGTGCCAGACCGCTGCCTGGCCAGCCTCCGTGAGCCTGAACTTGGACTCTAACTGTAGGATTCCTGGTTAAGTGTCCTAACCTCTCCGCGCTCTGTTTTCTCATCAGTAAAGCAGGGGTGTGAGATTAACGCAGGTGCAGAAACGGGATGGTGGGGGCCTCCGACTCTGCCTTTACTCTGAGCTGCTTCGTCAGAAAACCACGATCCTCACTTCATGATTTCAATTTGGAGTCCTTGGGTCTGGGAGCCTGTGAGTGGCAGAACTTATCTTGGAAGTCAAAGTAAAGGATAAAATGAATAAGGGGGGAATAAAACACTCAAATATGGAAGGTGAGAGTTTGCTGGGAGTGAAGAATGGAGCCCCGAGCTGAACACTCACCCAGAAAATCAAATCCCGAGTGGGAACTGAGCAAAGGGCTGAGGCAGACCCGCTTCTTCCTCAAGTTCAGGACAAGGTCTGTGAAACACACACCTCTAACCAGCCCTGTTCTTTTCATCTGCGATGAGGGATTTAGAGATAAATGATACGGACTGGCCTACCTTCCACCACTTCCCTGGAGAGGGGGAAGGAAAGAGAACTGAAAAATGTGTTCCAGGAAGCATTTTTGTACAAATTCTTCCTTTTGATCTATATGAGTAGCTTAATCGGTTTGTCTAACTCCTTAAGGAAGTAGATGGGGTTTGGGCAAACTCTCTAAAAGCAATAAGGATGCAGTTTGGACACCAGCTCTGGGTGGCTGCTCTCTGCCTCACTCCCAAGGCAAGATTTGCAGTCTGCACCTTGCCCCCCGCTCCCCAAGCTGTCCCTTTGTCATTACAACAGTCCCAGTCTTTCTGCCTGCAGCTTGCCTGCCAGGAGCAGGTGGGGAAGTGGGTGGGGAGTGGGTGCCTGAGTCCCAGCCACATTCAGTGAGCAGACTGCTCCCTCCAGGGGACACCCAGTGTCCTCCCACTGCCGGGGACAGCAGGACTCCTGAGAGGTCCCCTGGTCCCCGCCAAGGCAGGGCTTGGAGCAGCGTTCCCAGAGTAATAAACACTGTTGTATGTCAGAAAGTCTCTCTCCGTAATGATAGTTTTGGGGAAAGAGCTGCTCAGGACCGAGGCTCTCACACACCTGACCGGAATTTCATCAGCTGTTTCTCCTCCTTTCTCTTAAATTGCTGTCATTTTAGCCCAAGAGGCAGATGGTCCAAATCGTGGAAGACTTCTCCAAGCCCATTAAATCAGGGACAGGGGCTGGTGCATCCATGGGTCCCATGGGGGAAGCAAGGGCCGGATGCAAGGTTCACGGACACAGCCTGTCCCATGGGGGCCGGGGGGCGGGGGCTGGGGTCCAAAGCCAGCGATTATGAAGAGAGGTTGCCTGGGTGATGGAATTGAGAGGTTTCTCCAGGCCCCCCTTCTCCAAACTATCACCACCTGTCAATCTGTCACACCACCTGCCATGTTATCATTAAAACCATTTGTCCCGTGGATGTGAGTGTCTTTGAGAAGAGAGATAACAGCCTCACAGGCAGCCAGAGGGGGCAGACACCTTCCAGAACGCCAGGTCGGTCATCCATATAAAGACGGGGCAGGGGGGATCTTTAGAGAGGCCTGTGGTCCCGAAGCCTGGCCCAGGGCTCTTTCTGTTGTGTCCACTGTCCTTGTGAAAATGAGGAACCCCCCCCCGCCTTTCCAGTGAGCTCATAAATGCTTTTCCTTTAAAAAAATTGTTTTTTACATTTATTTATTTTTGAGAGACAAAGTGAGACAGAGCGTGAGCGGAGGAAGGGCCGAGAGAGAAGGAGACACGGAATCCTAAGCAGGATCCAGGCTCTGAGCAAGTGTTCGGCACAGAGCCTGACACGGGGCTTGAACCCACGGACCATGAGATCATGACCTGAACTGAAGTTGGACGCTTAGCAGACTGAGCCACCCAGGCGCCCCTCATCAATGCTTTTTCTTAAGACATTTTGTATTAAGGTGTTCTCCTCCTAACAAAACATGTGGATTCTCGCTGCACACATGGCTGACCGAAATGCCACACCAGCACCCAGACTGGTGGGCTCTGAGGGCACGGATGCGTTCTGAGGAGAAAGAGATGGTAAATAGGGAGCACCCAGATGAGGCTGGGGGGACAGTGAAGGCACCCTGAAAGATATTCACAGAGAAGCAAGATGCTGAGCAGAAGGGGCCCCAGGGAAAGTGGCCCGACGGCAGAGCCCCCCTCCCGTGCACCCACGGCCCACGCCCAGTTAGCCTCTTCAGCCCGGGGACATCTTGGTCCTCGTGGCCGCTGAAGGAAGGAGATGGATCTGCGGTTCCGAGAGAGGTCCCATTTCTCCCAGGCACCGTCACACCACGAGGCCACTTCCCACCCTGCCCCCTCTCTGTCCTGCTGGCTTCTGTGAATACATGTCTGGGCCTTTCCAGCACCATGTGCGTCAGGACTTGGCGGAAGTGCTGAGCAGAAGGCTGTGGGCAGGGACGCTGTTCATGTAGGAATCTGTGGTGTCTCCTCATGGGAAAGCCCGCCCTTTGGAGGGCACAGGGTGATGGAAGAAGCAGACTTGGTGACCCGACAGCCCATGCCGGCTGGCACTTCCTTCTGCAAAGCGATTTGCTGCCCATGTTGCTGTGAGCAAGTAGGTAAAACCTATTTTCAGGAAAGACCGGCGTCCTCCATCCACTGTCCTGCTCCTCACTGCTCAGGGTGACCGCCTGAACAGTGTCTGGATCGGGGTGCAAGGGAGGCATGAACCAGCTGTGAAGAGCTGCTCCAGAGAACAGGAGTCTAACAGCCTCTCTGCCTGTCCCCGTCACAATCCTGCTCACATCGGCCACCAGCATCAGCCATCAGCCAGACCTATAGGCCAGGAAGAAAGAAGGGCCTGGAACATTTAGTTCAGTAAGGGCCAGGTGGCCTGAGCGATGAACGTCAGGCAAGCTTGCCCTGTGCCTAAGATATAATTGTGCTAAAAAGTATTAAATTCTTTTTTTTTATGTTTATATGTTTTTGAGAGAGAGAGAGAGAGAGAATGTGAGCAGGGGAGGGACAGAGAGGGAGACACAGAATCTGAAGCAGGCTCCAGGCTCCGAGCTGTCAGCACAGAGCCCAACGCGGGGCTCGAACTAATGAACCTCGAGAACGTGACCTGAGCCGAAGTCAGACGCTTAACCACCTGAGCCCCCCAGGAGCCGCCAAAGTATTATGCTGTTAGTGAAAAATACACCCTAGTCCCTGGTATCTGAGCCATAGGACTAGAGGCTAGAGCCTCAAGCCACAGAGGATTAGCCCAGACCTTGACACCAAACAGCATCTGCCCTGTTGGGTTTCCAGTTGCTTGGGACTGGTGACTCCCTTTCCCTTTCATTGTCACCCTTTCATTGAAAACCTTATACCTGTTATTCCGTGGCTGCCCGCCATAGAATAGATGGTGGAATTGTGTCTGGGGAATAGATCACTTACTTTCTAGTGTCACAGGCCCAGAGATAGAGAGGAATTTTCCCCAGGATGGAGCCTGTCCAGAGTCTCACCGATACCCAATGGAGAGGATGGGTTTTGGAACTTTTGAGGAAATCGAGATGAGATTTTTCAGCTTGAGTGGACGCCGTACTGGGTTGAGCCTTTCAGGGACGTTGGGATGAGATGAATATAGGTTGCACGTGGGACAGACGTGAATATCTGGCAGCCAGAGTATGGAGCGGTGGTAGGGTCGATAATGACCACCCAGAGATATTACGTCCTAATTCCTGGAGCCTCAAAATAAGGAAAGGGCATCTCTGCAGTTGTGATTAACCTAAGGATCTTGATGTAGGAGAGATGACCCGAGATCGCCCAAGTGGGGCCTCAATCCAATCACCAGTGTCCTTATGAAAGAGCGACAGAGGGAGATTTAACACACACGGAGCAGAAGTCAGTGAGAGAACAGAGGCAGAAACGAGCGGTGTGGCCAACAGCCAAGGAATGTCAGGAGCCACCAGAAGTTAGAAAGGCAAGGAAGGGGTGCCTCAGGGGGGCTCAGTCAGTTGAGCCTCCGACTTCGGCTCAGGCCATGATCTCATGGTTCATGGGTTAGAGCCCCACATCAGGCTCACTGCTGTCAACACGTAGCCCGCTTTGGATCCCTGTCCTCCCTGCCTCCCTCCCTCTCCCCATTCACACACACACACACACACACACACTCTCTCTCTCTCTCAAAAAGCAGCTTTTTAAAAATGCAGTTTAGAAAAGGCAAGGAATGGACTGTCCCCAGAGCCCCTGGAGGGAGCATGACCCTGCAGACACCTTGACTTCAGACCGCCAGCCTCCAGAATCATTTCCATTGTCTTAAGACACCAAGACTTTGGCAATTCCTTACGGCAGCCGTAGGACATCGAGGCAGTACTTTACAAAGCACTTTCACGGACCGACCCACTTGATAACGCAGGTAGACTGCTTGGCGGAGTCGAGCGCCGGAGAAGCACGAGGCCGTTGGATGTTAGGACGTGACCCTTACGGCCACCCTTGAAGTAGGCCATCTCCTTTCTGCGAAACATGAAGAACCCAAGGCTCAAGATGAGAGTAAATGAGCGGGGCTTGGACTGCGGGCCGAGAGTCCTCATTGCATTGCTGCCCTTTAAATAGGTGGCCTGTCCCTGGGAGGCCCAGGTCCCGCCTCGGGCTCCTTAACTGCAGGGTCAGCCCAAGGGAAGAGGGGCATGAGAGGCAGGGAAAGGGCGGGAAGGGAGGGGTGCGCGCCCTCCCACGCTGCCCGCTGTCTCCATCCTGGGCATGAGGTCCTGTCCCAGCAGATGGCGCTTGAGGGCCAGGGCTCTTCCTAACCGATGGCAGCTGACCTGCTTGGGCGACAGAGGAACTCGGGCTCCGTGCAGGGCCTTCACCTGAGACACCCTGTGATCACGTGGGCGGGGCCGTTTGCGCTGTGCTGTTAAAATCTCATGTTGCCCGTTGCCCCCGCGGCCACAGGGAGAAGCAGAGGCAGGAGAGTGTGTGTCCAGGAAGCAACAGAGCCCGATGCTCTTGTCCCTCCGGGTTCTTACTCTTTCCGTTAAAACCTGCTTCCTCGGCTCTCCTGCAAGGCCAGCCCCACAGGAGCCACGTGCTGGGTACCCGTCAGCACTGGGCTTATCAGGAAACTCCTAATGTCCCAGCTGCCCCCAGGTCTCTCCAGAGGCTGAGACCCCTTCCATGGAAGCCTCCTGTGGCTGTGGTGACAAATGGCCCCACATCCAGTGGCTCAGACAGTACAAATGTTGTGTCGTGCAGTCTGGAGGCCAGAGCCTGGCTCGGGGTCCACGGGGCTAAAACCAAGGTGTCTGCAGGGCTAGGCTCCCTTCTGGAGGCTCTGGGGGAGGACCCCGTAGCCACGTCCTTCCCAGCTTCTAGAACTTGTTCACGCCCCTCAACGTACAGCCCCTTCCACCTTCGACGGCCGCAACACCACATCTCTTACCCTTCTTCCTCCCCTGTGAGCACACTTGGGAAAGGGTCCCACTTATAAAGACCCTGGCGATGACACTGGCCCACTGAAATAATCTAGAATAATCCAGAATAATCCAGCTCGCCGTCTCCAGGTGAGCTGCCTACCAACCTTACATCCATGTGCCACTTAAATTCCCGTTTGCCACGTGAGGTGACGTATTCACAGATCCCAGGGAGAGACAGCTTTGAGGGTCATTGCTCACTCTACCGCTCCTTCTGTTAAGACGCCATGTCTTGGAGATGCCGGCCTGGCTGATTCAGGCGGTAGAGCATGCGACTCTTGATCTCCAGGTCGTGAGTTCAAGCCCCACACTGGGTGTGGAAGCCTACTTAAAATTAAAAAAAAAAAAAAAAAAGACACCGTGTGTTAATGGGCGTTACTAAAGAGAGGGTGTCCCCAGAGAGGCGTGACACATTCATCGCCCCCGCCCATCGGCGCACTGGTCACGAGAGGGCACTGGCAAGAGAGCGTGGCAGATGGGGATCATGCAAGGTGGCCAGCAGCGAGAACGGGGCATCTGTGGTGTCCATGCGGCTCTAGGAAAGAGAGAGACAGAAGAGCCTCTGCAGTCTGAGAGGGTGGGAGTCCCCGGGGGAGGGGGGTTATGTCACAGTGGAGGGAGTGTCCGGGAGGCACCTGCTCCGGGAAAGCCCCAGAGAAGGAGCAGGTGAAGCTGCTTGCAAATGAGCTGCTCTGAGAGAGAGAGAGAGAGTCCCCGCGGCAGCTGCGTCCCCGCTGCAATGACTGCCTCTCCCCTGCACCGGGAGCGCCGCGGGCCTCCTCACCCTCCGGCTGGAAGGTGCCGGCCTTCCCACGGGGACATCCCACCTCCTCTATGTAAGTGCAGACACTGTGACCGTGGCCGCTGAGACGGCTGCAGGGCTGGCAGGGGGCCGAGTGCGGAGGAGTGAAGGCAGCACGTCCCAGGAGCCGGGAGACCACCCATCCCCAGGGGCCGAGCCCCCAGAAGCGCAGTGGCCCTCCCCCACCTGCAGCCTCCATTCCCTGGAGGCGGGGCCCCTCCCCTGAACTCTGAACTTCACCGGGAAGAACAAGTGAGTGATGGCTTTATTTTCCCAATTTTAAAAAAAGAAAAGAAAGAGAAAGAACAGCCGGCATTGTTTGGTACCTGAAGCTTTCCCACCAAGAATGTGCCCAGTTCAGCATGTGTCACCAGTTGGCGTGGACTGTTGTCAGTACCGTGTCTGCAGTGGCACAGAGTGACCTGGGGGTGTGATCAGATTCTCAGTATCCGCCAGCGCCGTGGCATGATCTCCAGCGAGTGTGGTGGCCTCCTGGGCATCCCCTGGACCCGCGGTGACCAGAGGGACTCAGCATCTCTGAGGGTCTGTAGGCTTCCGGCTGCTTTAAATGTTGTCAGGTGGCCCAGGAAGGCTGCCTGGGGACCACGTCCCTCAGATGTCCCGGAATGAGCCAGCTCCCTAAGCCGTGGAGAGTAGGGAGCGCCGGGTCAGGGCCAGCAGGGCAGCTGCAGCTTCGGGGTGAGGGCTCTGCATGGTGGGAAGGCACCGAGCCTCTTCTCTACGAGCTCTCTGATAAAAATGGGGTGTCCCCAGTCAATGAGTGTCTGGGGCGCCCATCTCCCAGAGCTCAGTGTGCTGCAACTGTCAACAGTCTGTTGACTTCCTTCCAGAACCTTCCCTGGAGGTCCAGTGAGCTGATGTAAGGCCACAGCAAGGCTCTCCCAGCTTCCCCCCTTCACGGAAGCTGCTTTCCAGATGGAACAGCCCCAGGACAGCCTTCCCACCATACACAGCCTCCTTCACTCACTCCTCTCAAGGAAAACCAGCGTGGCAGGGGAGAGGTTCATACTTTGAACTTTTCTTTTCTTTTACCTTAAATTGCAATTTAAAGAAGTCACAACAACAATCATGAACTTTATGTTGCCTTGCGAATTTTCTAAATGGCTTTACGTGGTAGAATCAGATTTTCCCAAATTGTCTAAAAATCTATCTGAAGAAACATCTTAGTGAGGCAATGTCGTACCTGAGAGACTGGGCTGCAGGGACAAGCTGCAGGAATTCACGCCCTGGCTTAGTCACTTACTTGCTGTGAGATTTGACCAAGTTGCTTAACCTCTCTGTGCTCCTGTTTCTTCATCTGTAGATTAGTGATAATAAAAGTACCTACTTCACAGGGTTATTGTTAAGGTTGAAAAGAGCTAATATAGGGACGCCTGGGCAGCTCAGTTGGTAACCATCTGACTTTAGCTCAGGTCACGATCTCATGATTTGGGAGTTCGAGCCCTGCGTCAGGCTCTGTGCTGACAGCTCAGAGCCTCGAGCCTGCTTCATATTCTGTGTCTCCCCCTCTCTCTGCCCTTCCCATGCTCATGCTCAGTCTCTCTCTGTCTCTCAATAATAAACAAATGTTAAAAAAATTCAAAAATAGCTAACATATGTAAAGCACTTAGCATAGTACACGGTACTTAATAAGTGGTATTAAAACAATGTCAGCTCTTGTTATTGTTAATCTTTTCTGTAATCCCCACACCACCCAGAACTGTACTAGGTACCCAGTACCTCCAGACCCAGAAAGAGCACCTGTGTGAAAGCACCCGCATGCCTTCCCACATTATCTGGTCTCAACTCTCACTCCACAAATGGTGAAACTAGATTCCAAAAGAGCCCAGAGCTTGGGGTCGTAGTGGACCTCACTCTTCATCAAGTCTATCCTCACTTGCTTTGAGGGCAGCCGATTTCAAACACACCAGCAGCTTGCCAGTCAACAGATTCCCAGCTGCTAGGGCGGCACAACCCACTCTGGGTCGTTCAAATTATTAGGAGAAACTCTTTTATACGGAGCCCGACTCTGGACCCAATTCTGCGTGGTATCAATAAATCCATTTGTTCTGACAGCACATCAAACACTCGACCACTGAGAACTCTTCCAAGTGCCCACAGCATGCTCCAAGTTACGAGTCAAGAATCAGTGATTTAGGTAAGTGAAGTGGAGCACTCAGGGCCCCAAAGCCAAGTTCATGGAATCCAGAAAACAGAGGCTCTGCTTCTGACCTGCAGTCCACACGTGCCCCTGCAAGCTTGAGCGTCATCTCTCACTGCTCTCTCCTCCAAGATGCATCCCAGGTCACAGGCTGCTCTTGTCTTCCTCAGTTACTCCAGAACACGCCCCTGACCTCCGGTGCCGGGTGGCACCCCGCCCCCCACCCAAGACTGGCGTCTTCGTGTCCACGACTGCCTTTCTTCAGTGCTGTCTCCACCGAGAGCTAAAGTGATTTTCAAAACAGAGATCACACATGAAACGCTTCTCAACCTCAGGAATCATGAGGGAGGTTCAAATTGAAGCCACAGTGAGACTCTCTACTTCACAGCCACTGGGGGGGGGGAAGGGAGGGGGACTGTACTGGAAAGGGCAGACAATAATAAGTGTTGGCAAAGGTATAGAAAACCCAGAATGCTCATATGTGGCTGGTGGGAATGTAAAATGGTGCAGTTGCTTTGGAAAACAGTCTGGCAGTTCCTCAGAGCTGAGCGACAGAGTTTCCATAGGACCCCACGATTCCACTCCTAGGCACCTGCCCAAGAGAAAGCAAAATCTCTGTCCACATGAAAACCTGTGAAAGGTAAGTGGGAAATCTCTCTACTACTTTCTGCCACTTCTTGTGAGTCTTGAGCTATTTCAAAATAAAAATTATTTAAATTTTTGGTAAAGTTTATTTGTTATTTTGAAATAGCAAGCAGGGGAGGGCCAGAGAGAGAGGGAGACCGAGAATCCCAAGCAGGCTCTGCACTATCCGCGTGGAGCCTGATGTGGGGCTCAAACTCACAAACCGTGAGATCATGACCTGAACCGAAAGCAGGAGAAAGACACTTAACTGACTGAGGCACCCAGGCACCCCGAAATAAAAAATTATTTTAAAAAAGACATCAGGTGAGGTCACTTTCACATTTTATTTTGTTATTATTTTTATTTTAGAGAGATGAGAGCATGAGCCAGGGGAGAGGGGCAGAGGGAGAGAGAGAGAATCTTAAGTGGGCTTCGTGCTGATGCGGGGCTCGATCCTACGACTCTGGGATTGTGACCTGAGCCAAACTCAAGAGTCAGACGCTCAACCAGCTGAGCCACCCTCGCAGCCCAGCTTCCACATTTAAAAAAAAAACAAAAAGAAAACACCCCAATTGCTTCAAAATACTGTTAGTGTGCAACCATCCCTCCCACCCAGGGCCCGCTCAGTCTGGCCTTTGTCCCTGCACCCCGTGTCCCCTGCGTCCGGCCCTGACACCTGCCCACTGCCTGCAGTCACCCTGGCCCTTCCAGCACCCCCTCCGCCTTGTTTTTTGCCCCTTTAAGCTACAAAGCTGACTTCTACTGCTCTGGCCACGCCCACTGCCTAGAATGCTCCGCCCCCAAATCTTAAGGATCTGCCTCCCGCTCAAGGGCAAAGAAGCCTCAGCTCAAATGCCCCCTCCTCAGAAATGCCTCCTATGATGGCTCTCACGCCTGCCACACCCCCACTCATGTTTCCATGGCACTTTCTGAAATGTTCTTGTTTCTGTGTGATGTTCAATGTATGTCTCTCTCCCAGGACATGAGATCCTTCAGAACAGGGGCATCCGATACCCAGAACAGTGTCAGCTCTATCGAAGATGCACATGTAACTACTTGAAGAATAAATGTTTCTCCCTCTCCCTCTCTCTCTATGTAAGCTCTATGCCAAATGTGGGGCTTGAACTCACAACCTTGAGATCAAGAGTCGCATCTCTAGTGACTGAGCCAGCCAGATGCTCCGCTGAATGTCTCCCTTTATGAAGGTGCTGGTTCCATTGATACTGTGGGAGCAACAACTTTATAAAAAAAAAAAAAAATCCAGTTCAATGTTGGCTCCTCTCAAGTAGAGAAAGTATGTGCCCAGTGGTTTCTGTGGTCAGGGAGGAAGGTTTCTGTGCCCAGGTCCCCTCGGTCTGGCCGCCTACCACACAGATTCTGCATGGTCAGCCTGCCTTCCTGCTTCTGGCTGCACAGCTGTCTCCCGGAACTTTCTAGAGCACAGCACAACTTTCTAGAGCATTTTAAGTTTAATAAATTTAAAAAAGTTCTCACAGTCTTGCCATTGAGGAGGGTAGGGGGCCCAACTATTCAGATTATATTCGCTTTATAATTTTTTTAATGTTTCTTTTTTAAAAAAATTTTATGTTTTTACTTTATTTTCAAGAGAGAGAGAGAGACAGTGTGAGCAGGAGAGGGATAGAGAGAGAGAGACAGAATCTGAAACAGGCTCCAGGCTCTGAGCTGTCACCACAGAGCCTGACATGGGGCTTGAACTCACAGACTGTGAGATCATGACCTGAGCCCAAGTAGGATGCCCAACTGACTGAGCCACCCAGGCGCCCCACTGTTTATTTTTGAGAGAGAGAGGCAGAGACACGGAGTGTGAGTGGGGAAGGAGAAGAGAGAGAGGGAGACACAGAATCTGAAACAGCCCCAGGCTCTGAGCTGTCAGCAGAGCCTGACGCAGGGCTCGAATCCACAAACGGTGAGATCATGACCTGAGCCGAAGTTGGACGTTCAGCCGACTGAGCCACCCAGGCAACCTCCATATATGCTTTATAAATCTGAGGAATTCTACGTACCTTCCTCCCAGAAAAAGAAAACTCACATATCCGCTCGCAGAACAATCTTGTCCTGACAGTCGGAGCCTCTACGCCTGCCCTGTAGCCACAAACAATGGAGAATCTGCCCCTGCCCTCACTTGCCATCACAGGTCTTCATCAACCTCCTGGACCCGTTTCTAACCACTTCCGGCCCATTCATTGCTGGGCCCTCCCTGGAATGTGTGCTCTGTTTTCAGGGCCTCTGCTCAGCTTCCCTGAAGTCCCAGCTTTCAACCGCCCAGCTTCCTGGAATGTTCTTTCAGGTTTCCATAGCGCTTTGCACAGAACTGTCCCCTGGGTGTACGGTGGCTCACAGTGTCTGCGGCCCCCTCCTCCTGGCTGCTGGGGAGGTCGGGACCTGGTCTCACTGGTCTTTGCAAGCTGGCATCCTGGAAACAGTTAAAACCCACCCCCTCGATTTATGCAAGAGTCTTCCTGAAAGACTGGCTGAATGAATTAAAATGAATGATAGCAATTAACTAATCACATTAAACTGTTAATGGAGGACAGGTTAGCTCTTATCCTCAGAGTGGTGGGGGATTCGGATCTTACATCAGAGAAGCTCCGAAGACAAAAGCAGTAATTTTCTAAGGTGTGAGTGATGGTGGGAAGAGAGGACTTTCCGCCGAGTCTTCCAGATCACAGGGGCCAGCAGCCCTCACCCCGGGGGTCGCTGCCAGCAGGAGCAGAGAAAGGATACTCACATGGACCGGATGCCAATCATCAGATCACAGAGAGACCCTAAGGGGGCCCTACATCTCACCGCCAGCTCTTGGCAGGATTAATTTGGACCAGGTTCCTCAACAAATTAAAAACAGTTTGGGGCGCCTGGGTGGCTCAGTCAGTTAAGCATCAGACTTCAGCTAAGGACATGATCTCACGGCTCATGAGTTCGAGCCCCATGTTGGGCTCTGTGCTGACAGCTCTGTCCCCCTCTTCTGTGTCCCCCGCTCTCTCTCTGCCCCTCCCCTGCTCACACTCTCTCTCTCTCATAAATAAACACTTTAAAAAATTAAAAAATAAACTAGAACCACCCTATGACCCAGCAATTGCACTAGGAGGTATTTTTTCAAAGGATACAGGAGCACTGATTTGAAGGGGCACATGCACCACAGTGTATATAGCAGCACTATTGACAATAGCCAAAGTATAGAAAGAGCCCAAATGTCCATCGACTCATGGATGGATAAAGATGTGGCTTATATACACAATGGAATACTACTCGCCGATCAAAAAGAATGAAATCTTGCCATTTGCAACTACATGAATGGAAGTAGAGTGCATTATGCTAAGTGAAATAAGTCAGTCAGAAACAAACACCATATGGGGCGCCTGGGTGGCTCAGTGGGTTAAGCGTCCGACTTCGGCTCACGTCATGATCTCACGGCTTGTGGGTTCGAGACCCGTGTCGGGTTCTGTGCTGACAGCTCAGAGCCTGGAGCCTGTTTCAGATTCTGTGTCTCCCTCTCTCTCTGACCCTTCCCTGCTCATGCTGTCTCTCTCTCTCTCTCAGAAATAAATAAAACATTAAAAAAAAGACAAACACGCTATGATTTCAGTCATATGCAGAATTTAAGATACAAAACAGATGAACATAAGGGAAGGGAAGCAAAAATAATATAAAAATGGAGAGGGAGACAAATCATAAGAGACTCTTAAATACAGAAAACAAACTGAGGGTTCCTGGCTGGGTGTCAGGTGGAGGGATGGGCTAAAGGGGTGAGGGGCATTCCGGAGGTCACTTGTTGGGATGAGCATTGGGTGTTATTGGTAAGTGATAAATCACTAAATTCTATTTCTGAAGTCATTATTATACTATATGTTAACTAACTTGGATTTAATTCAAACAAAATAATAAAAAAAGTAATCCACAGTTCTACAGATTTATCCAGACCACCACATTCATAAGACTATAATGGGTTAATGGGGCACCTGGGTGCCTCAGTTGGTTAAGCGTCCAACTTTGGCTCAGGTCATGATCTCACAGTCCGTGGGGTCGAGCCCTGTGCTGAGAGCTCAGAGCCTGGAGACTGCTTCGGATTCTGTGTCTCCCTCTCTCTCTGCCCCTCCCCTGCTTGCTCTCTGTCTCTGTCTCTCAAAATAAAGACATAAAAAAAATTTGTTTTAAAGACTATAAGGGGTTAAAATTAAAAAAAAAAAAAGATTAATGTGGACCATTCTGGAAAGACTGTTGTTTGTTCATCCTCGTACCAAAGAAGTCCAGAAACAGAGTTCCTGGCTCAGGACACCTGTGGACAGGTGAGACCCCCGAATGATCACTAAGTCACACAGAAATCAAAGGGCAGAATCTAACTTTGTGACCAGCTCATGGTTCTGTTTTCTTTTTTTCTTTTTCTTCTTTTCCCCATTGAGATGAAACATTTTAATCTGAGAGTAGCACATAATACTGTAGAGGGAGCTCCACGCCCCCCTCTGGATCATAAGGAAGTTCTCAAAAAGGAATGGGTTTGCTAAACCCTGGCAGCTGCCCCTGCGAGGGAGAAGGGGGCAGAGTGGGCAAGGCACTGGGATCTCTCATGTCACTTGTAGATGTGGTTCGGAGCCCAGCTCTTCTCATCCCCCGGCACCTCAGCCTAAACCCACAAGCTGGTCTCCTTCCCCGTGCTCTCCACGGAATCGCCGCCACGGATGGTCCCAGGCTTTGAGTCTGCAGGGTTGGTCTCCCGGAGCACCGCTTGGTCTTTACCACATCCAGCCACTCTGCATGCCCTAATGACATGGCTTCCCCAGGCTGCCAAGGAATGGATGGCCCTTTGGGTCAACGTAGTGTTCCCTGAGAAGGTCTCCAGAAGATGTTAATTTCAGAGCAATGAGACGGAATCCATTTTGCTCAAAACACTTGAGGATCTCTCTGGTGAGGCTGCGCTGGACCCCTCAGGCCTGAGGGCCAGGAAGGTGCCTTTGCTGTCCCCCACCGTCCATTCTGGCTGCTCAGGCTACAGCCCTCATGGTTCATGATCCTTTTTTTTCAATTTTATTTTATTTGTGGTAAGAACACAACAGGAGAGCTACCCTTTTAACACATTTTTATTTATTATTTTATTTTTTTAATATTTATCCATTTTTGAGAGATGGAGACAGAGCATGAGTGGTGGAGGGGCAGAGAGAGAGAGAGAGAAAGAGAGAGAGAGAGAGAGGGAGACACAGAATCTGAAGCAGACTCCAGGCTCTAAGCCGTCAGCAAAGAGCCTGACACGGGGCTCGAACTCATGGACTGCAAGATCATAACCTGAGCTGAAGTCGGAAGCTTAACTGACTAAGCCACGCAGGTGCCCCCCTTAACACATTTTAAAGGCACAGTGTGGTATTATTGATTTTAGGCACCACGTTATATAGATCTCTAGCACGTGTTCATCCTGCTTGACTGAGACCTTATGATTATTGATTAGTAACTCCCCATTCTGCTCACCCAGCCCCTGGTGACCACCAGGCCACTCTGATTCTGTGGACATGACTGCTGTACGAACCTTATACGGGGTTGCCTCGTTTTATTATGATTAGCCTTGTTGTGCTTTGCAGATATTGGGCTTTTGTTTTCGGGTTTTTTGTTTTGTTTTGTTTTGTTTTGTTTTTCAGATTGAAAGTTTAAGATTTCAGGGGAAGGGGGCACCTGGGTGGCTTAGTCGGTTAAGCATCCGACTTTCGCTTAGGTCATGATCTCACGGTTAGTGGGTTCGAGCCCCACGTTGGGCTCTGTGCTGATAGCTAGCTCAGAGCCTGGAGCCTATTTCAGAGTCTGTGTCTCCCTCTCTCTCTGACCCTCCCCTGCTCACGCTGTCTCTCTCTCTCTCCTAGAAATAAATAAAAAAATATTAAACAAAAAAAAGATTTCAGGGGAGGAAGTCACTGCCGACGTGGAAACAGCAAGAGAACTAGAATCAGAAGTGGAGCCCGGAGTTGGGACTGAAGGGCTGCCTCTCACGATCAGACTTGAACAACGAGCAAAGAGCGTGGCTTCTTGAGCTGGAACCTACTCCTGGTGAAGAAGCTGTGAAGTTTGTTGAAATGACAATAAGGGATTTAGAGCATCATGTAAGCGTAGTTGAGAGCTCGGCGGCAGGTTTGGAGAGGATCGACCCCGATTTTCCTAGAAGTTCTACTGTGGGTAAAATGCATCAAACAGCATCGCAGCCACAGAGAAATCATCCTTGAGAGGAAGAGTCAGTCGATGTGACAAATGTCATTGTTGTCTTAAGAAATGGCCACAGCCATGCCAGCCTTCAACAGCCACCACCCTGATCAGTCAGCACCCAACAACATTGAGGCGGGACCCTTCACCAGCAAAAAAGATTATGACTCGCCGAAAGCTCAGATGATGGCATTTTTAGAAATAAACTATTTTAAAATTAAGGTCTGCATATTGTTTTTTAAATGCTTATGAATTTTTGAGAGAGAGAGAGAGAGATGGGGGAGGGAGGGTCAGAGAGAGAGGGAGACACAGAATCCAAAGCAGGCTCCAGGCTCTGAGCTGTCAGCACAGAGTCCAACACTGGGCTCGAACTCCTGAACCGTGAGATCACGACCTGAGGTGAAGTCAGCCACTTAACCGACTGAGCCACCCAGGTGCTCCTGTACATTGTTTTTTAAGACATAATACTATTACACACTTAATAGATTACACTTAATTCTATAGCACACTTAATAACTTTTCTATGCACTGGGACAACCAAAAAATTTATTTGACTCGGTTATGATATTTGCTTGATTGCAGGCTCCTGGAAAAGACCCCTCAATATCTCAGAGGTATGCCTTTAGAAGTGGGGTCCCGAAATAATGTGCTTTTTCTGCATCTGGCTTATTTCACTCAGTACAATGTCCTCAAGGTACCTCCACGTTGTCACAGATTGCAGACTTTTCTTATTTTACAGATTGGCTAATATTCCATCTTATGTCTGTTCCCCATTTTCTTTATTCATGCACCTGTTGATGGATATTTGGGTTGTTTCCACCTCTTGGCTACTATGAATAATGCTGCCGTGAAATGTGAACGTGAATCCTTGAAGACCTAGATTTGGTTCTTTCGAATAAATGCCCAGAAGCGATCGCTGGATCATATGGTTGTTCTGTTTTTAACTTTTCCAAAGAAGACACACAAGTAACCAACTGGTATACGGAAAAATGCCAACATCACTAATCGTCAAGGCAGCGGGACTCAAAACCACAATTGATGTCCTTTCACATCTGCTAGGATTATCACAAAACGACAAGACAGCGAGGGGCGTGGGGCATGCGCAGAAATTGGAACCCTGCGTACCTTCCATGAGAATGCAAAATGGCGCAGCTGCTGTGGAAACAGCCCGGAGGCTCCTCTGCCTTTTGTGGGTCAACATAGCTGCAATCCTAACATCTATTAAAACCTTTTGGTTTGACTTGGCAGTCCCTTTTCTAAAGCTCCTGGATAACTACAGTCCGCTTTGGGCCCCCTGGCTGTTTTCCGTCCATCTCTGGAAAATCTACCTTATTTGGAGCACCTGGACTTGCACTGGGACATTTGCAGAGTTAGCAGATCTTTAAGTGGAAAGCGTCCCTGATTATGAAACAAAGGAGCGCAGGCCCTCCACCAACAGGCATGGCTGGTAAAACACACAGATTTCAGAAGAAGGTAATTTCTTAGGGGTCAAGGATGTGCTCAGTAGGGAGGTGGGGAGGAGGTGGGGGAGATCTTAGAGCTGTTTGCCCCTCCCAGCTCCTCAGATCTAGACAGGGAGCATTTTCTACAAGGCCACCTGCCCCTTTCTGTCACCTCCTTCCCATTTCTCTGGGCCTGTATTCCCTCTGTTCACCCCATATCCACCCCAATTTAAGCTGGACTATCTTCATTGGGTTCTTTTTCCCCCCTTTTGTCCCCCATTGGGTTCTGCTGCTGCTTGAGGGTGAGGTGGCTGGAACAGGGAACATGGGAGAGGCCCCCTCTGGGACCTCATCGTTTAAAGGGTCTAACTTTCACCCCAGAAAGACTGGCCTCTCCCCAGAACACATCACACATGTTCTGCATGTTCCCTGGTAAAGAATATTTCCCCTTTTGCTTGGCCCTCTGGTACTAGAGGGACCCGCGTATGCCAGGCCCCAGGACAGGGGGAAACAGGGAGTGGGCCCTGTCTTCCCATACCGACACTCTGTAAATCAATATTATTATTTCCTTTTTACAAGTGAGAATAGAGAAGCGCAAACAGGCTAATAGATTGCTAAGTAGAAAACAAAAGCAAAACAAACAAAAAACCAAATAACAGCAACAAAAAGCAAAAGCAAAAATGAAAACAAAACACAGAAACTGAACCCAGAACTTACCTTTTGGATGTATTACACACCACAGGCCACGTGACTCATCGCTTTTCTTTGGAAAGATAGATCTAGTCACAATGGGTCTTTTTGCCACCACACACGTCCCATCTGGGATTGTTCTGGAGTCCTCTGAATGAAAGAGCCAGGGTTGCTTGTGAAACACAGTCAAAGGGGCAGGGAGGTCCACTACCAGGGGGGTGAGGGTGGGCCTCCTGGCACCTACGGCCAACATGGCCCACCTCCCCCAGGGCATCGCAGACCAGCAGCAGGCAGCAGGAATGGAGGGCATCATGTGAACGCCTGAGGTCTTCCCTGTGCAGATGGCTCTCCCCGACTGGATCTTGGTTGCTTTGGATCCACAGGATCCCAGAAACTAAGGATGAAATCTCAGAAATAGAAAAGATTCAGAATGGGATGCCCAGGCCGACTTCTGGCACAGTTTATATTAGCAAAAAGACAGCTTTCTGTCATCTATCACCTACCATCTATCTATGTATCTATCTGCCTATCATCTGTCATCTATTTATCTGTCATCACCCATCTACATATGTAATTACAGCAGTTTTATTAGGATTTAATGTCTTATTTGCTAGCCTTTCCTTGGCCAGTGGGGCGACAGGTGAACCAGACAGAGCTCACCACGGGTGGCCTGGTGAGGTGAGAAGCAGGGCTTCACTGGCTGGGATGTGTGAGCACCCACCTCCCGCTTGTGTACTAGGAACTGGGTGACAGAGAGCAGGTGGCCTGCAATAGTGCTGACCTCCCGCGAGCCCTGGGTTTGTCACTCAGCGGGCTGAGTCCATGTGCTGTTGAGGACAGCAGTGCCTGCCTGGATGTTCACATCCCCGAAGTCATCAGCGCGCCTGGGGAAGGAAGCCAGGCAAGCAGCCGAGGCCCATGGGGGCAGCTGCCTCAGCTAGCGAGTGGAGAGCCCGGACCTGGAGAAGCTGACACCTGGAGTCAGGTCTACGCAGCGCGGTGTCCCGGTGTCCGAGCGCTTTCCTTCGGCTGGAGGGCCGTCCTGCTGCTCTAGACTGCCCTCTCCCGGGAAGCGTAGGTACTGCGCGGCCGAGCGGCAGGGACTCGCGGGGACGGGCAGCAGCGAACCCTGCGCAGCCCTCTGGAAACCTCCAGGGGTGTCCCGGCCCCGGGCCTACCCACCAACTCCGCGTTCCCCTTGGCTGTTCGGGACTGCTTCTCAAATGGAAGCAGATAGAGCCTCATTTTCACATCAGAAGCCAGGGCCCTTTGGCCTCTTCCAGGCAGTACTCCAGGAAAGCCCTGGAAGCTCACTCAGCCAGTCCAGAGCCGGGTCCATACACACTGCAGGTCCGCTTTCCTTCCGCCTCCCCTCCCCCCACCTGGCGCGCCCCTAAGGCGTCATGCGGCCTGTGTGCGAATCCCTCCCTCTCCTCCCAGATTTGGGGAGCCCCCCGGTCCTGTACGTGAGGGTGCAGGGAGAGAGATGTGGGGCTAGGTATTCCTGAGGCCCTCCTGCACGATGGGCTTGAGGCTGCTCCCACCCCACCCCTTCCTCTCCCTCTCTGTCTCTCCCCCACCCCCATCCCTTCCCTGGTTCAGCAACCTTTTCCTGAGGCCGGGTAACACCCCCTCCCCCTCCCCCCCCCCAGTTGCCCACTGCTCCTTGGTGTCTCTGCTCTTGTTCTTGGGTTTCCCGCAGCGCAGTGTCAACCTCTTTATCCCCCTGGGCTGCCTGGAGCATCTCTGACCATAACCCCTCCCCCCCGCCCACGACAGCGCTGCACAGCCCTGCTCTGTCCCAGGCACCTGCTCTAGGCCAGCGGTCCCCAACTTGGCCTGGGGTGGGCTGGGCATCCGCACCTGATCCCAGCGCACAAGGCTGAGGATGGGCCTCAGTGGGTCCCTGATGCTGCCGGGCGGACTCCCTCCTTGGAACTTGCTCTCATCTGTGCCTCGGAACGTAACCTGACCCTCCCCTCTGCCTCATGCCCCAGCATCCTGCAAAACCGATTTCTTCTTTTTCCAAATACCTGGTATCTTTTAAAATGCTACAACATAAGCCCCAGGAAGGTAGAGATTTGTCCGCTGTCTCCACGAGTGCCTGGGGCCTAATCAGCACCCAGTACATATTTGCTGGTTGAATGAATCCCACTGAATGCAAGCCGCCAGGGCTTTCCCACTCCTGGCCTCATGACATGAAGGTTTATGGTCTTGATGACTTGCTTATTGCCTCTCTCCTTGCTCTGGATCAATGTAGACTTTGTGTGTCCTATTTACTGTGTATTCACAGTGCCTGGAATACCCTCGACCCCAAACTCAGAACATATTTGTTGAATGAAGGCTCTGTACGGTTCACCTTCATCGAGGCCCATATGGTGTACTCTGCTGCCCTCTGCTGGGAAGACATGGGAAAGGCGTCATCTCAAAGGCCGTGGACACATTTCTGGAAGGCAGTGGAAGGAGCATGGTTGGGGGGCGGAGTGGGGAGGGGCAGCGGACCAAAAATTTGGTCTGGAAGGTGAACGGATCAAGGTCAGACCAGGTTCTGAAATATTCCTCTTTTCTCATGCTAACACTTGAAATCCGAAAAAGGCGCCTTCATTTCATTCTTCCAGACCTTCAATCCTGGGCAACAATCCTGGATTTTTAAACATCCCATCCTGTTACCTCCATGAATACACTTGCGGGTCATGGGTGTCAATTCTAGGGTTTAATTACGCATGGTCTCTAGACTGTTGAATGGCGAAGGTGACTAAAAAGCGACTTCTACCACAAGGCTTAACACAGGCTGCCCAAGGTCACGTTGCTGCTAAGGGCTGGGGCAGCGGGGTGAACGCGTCCCTGATGACAAGTCTTACTCTATCTTTTTCTAGTTTCTGGGACTGGAGACAAGGTGGAGATGGGACAGGAAGGGTGAGTCGGTCACTGTCCCCTAGTCAGGGTGCGCCTGGTGCAGAGAAGCCTGCGTTCGATTGACTTTGAAGGTTTCTCCCTCCAGATGGAATAGTTCTTCTCTAAGCAGACATTTTAACATGGACGGACCTCATATTCTCTCGCCCTGTAGCATCAGTGTGATTAAACTGGGGCACAATTGTTGGGCTTGTACCTATAAGTCCAAGACTCTCCCCATGGCAAATCCCAGAGCCTTTGGCCCAAAACGAACCATTATCACACAGTTTCACTCTAGGAAACAAGCACATTCATCTTGTGAAGTAACATTCACACCTGACCTCTCTCTGGCCCGTACAGATCTCCTGCAACAATTCCTTAAGAACATTCAACCCCAGTGATAGAACATGGTTCAGCCAATGTATCCCCATTTGTGAGTGAGAAAATAGTCATTGTTTCTTAACTTTAAAAATATGCTTATATATTTCGGTGTGGGGGAGGAGCAGATAGAGAGTGAGAGAGAATTCTCAGCAGGCACCGCACTATCAACATGGAACCCAATGTGGGACCCGAACCCACGAACCATGAAGTCATGACCTGAACCAAAATCAAGAGTCAGATGCTTGGGGCTCCTGGGTGACTCAGTCAGTTAAGTGTCTGACTTCAGCTCAGGTCATGGTCTCACATTTCATGAGTTCGAGCCCTGCGCTGGGTCTGTGCTGACAGTGTGGGGCCTGCTTGGGATTCTCTCTCCCTCTCTCTTTACCCCTCCCCCGCTCGCTCGCTCTCGAAATGAATAAACATAAAAAGAAAAAAGAGTCAGATGCTTAACTGACTGAGCCACCCGGGTACCTCATTCCTTGATTATTTCTTAAACATACCATTATTACTCTCGTCACATGAGGTGTGCGTGTGTCTCTCACTACTTGACAGTCCGTGATGGAAGAAGACTGTTCTTGTTTGTCCCCAGTATCCCAGTGGCTTAGAAGAGTTCAATGAAAGTGCATTTAATGAATGGCTTCTATTCCACTGTCTTTGCTCTCAAACTGGAGAGCAGTCATTTGACTTTCTGAGTATTCCCACGAGCCCCAGGAGAAAGCAGGGAAGGCTGGGACCCTAGTATCAGGAAAATTAACTTTGTCATCCATTCCCGGCTATAGAGGGTCTTCCATCTCCTTGTTGAAGTCTTCTTCCCAGGGTGTCTCTGCCCTCAGGAGGTCTTTGATACACGTCCCCCACCCCTAATTGAGAGGAGATGGGAGTCGAACCAGGACACGAGAGAACAGAAAGGAAGGACCCAGAGAGCAGCTGGAATGTCCCATAATGTCCCCTCTGTTCAGAGAGGACAGGCAGGGAACGACTTCAGGGCTCACCAAAGTTACATGAGGAAAAGGGAGGAGGGAAGGGAGAGGGGAGAAGGGGAGAGTAGAAGAGGGTGGAGAAAGTAGAGTGGGGAAGAAGCAGAGAGACATAAAAAGGAAAAATGGAGGGAGAGATATAAAGATGGTGGTGGGGATCAACAAGACGTAATGAAATAAGGACAAATTCATCACTTACTAAAAAGTATTGCAAGCAGGGCACCTGGGTGGCTCCGTCAGTTAAGTGTCTGACTTTGGCTCAGGTCATGATCTCTAGGTTTGAGTTCGAGCCCCGCGTTGGGCTCTGTGCAGTCAGCTCGGAGCCTGCTTCAGATCCTCTGTCCCCCTCTCTTTCTGCCCCTCTCCCATCATTCTCTTTCTCTCTCAAAAATAAATATCAAAAAATATTTTAAAAATAAAAAATTTGGCAAGCAGAGCCCTGAAACCTTTAAAACTTTAAACAAGTGTTTGGAAATTATTTTTGGCTTGCAGAAGAACTTAAAACATTGCGAAGAGGTGCTGTGAAGATGTCTGAATTCTGATTTTAAGTTGAAAAGCAAGTGCTTCTCCAAATCTTTTTATTCTTCTGTGATGAAGTGTAAAAAGAACACCGGAAGCTGGGATCTGGCATTTCGTCCCCCATAAATATTTTCTGTGTTAATGGCAATTCCCACCTTATGGCCTTTTAGGATATGACCACCAAAGCCAAAGTCACGGCCCCTTTGTGTTGTTGATGCCCCCACACATATCACCTTCCATTTCTCACTTTGTTCACAAGGACCCAACTGCTGACAGCAGATTCTCACCCCAGTTTCATGCTCCCAATTCTAGAACCTTCTGAAAATGTGGAGAATGACAGGCTGTGGTGATGGCAGCAGCTGACGCACTCCAGCCTCTGCTAGTGCAGACCCTTTGTTCCCACCTGCCCCCCCCCCATGAACAAGATGGGAAGGAGAGATGGAGGAGGCACCCCACGGGAACCCCTGGACTCCCCGAGAATTAGCAGCAGAGTTGAGAAGGCTCAGGTGTCCAGACATGCCTGCGGCCCCTGGGCTCCCCTACCTGCCATCCCTCTTTACCTTCAGGAGCGTCCCTAGGGTGGGTTCACCAGGCTCCGCCCAGCCTCCGCTATTATTCGTTCGGGCCACAGATCCCGTGATGCTTTGCACGAATTTCCTTCATCAAACCCTCTCCTCCCCCAGAAGAAACCACCAGAGAGAAGCAAATGTAATATATTCTATTGTATTTCAAAGCTGCTGACCGGAGACAGCCTGAAGAAGTAAAAATCACGTGAGATGTCAGAATTAAATTGTATATGTACACACACACACATATGTGTATGTACATACATAAATGCCATCCTTCACCTTTTAGAACTCAGCACTGAGCTTGGGGGGTACAAAACTGGTAAAAATGTATTGCAAGCATGTCTTAGTGTGAAGTCAAAGTCATGACAAAAGGGGAGGCTGTATCTTCACAAAAGGGATGGGGACAGAGTTGTGTGACGTCCCCTGAGGGCTAGATATGTGTAGTTCATGAGAAGATTACGAATTCCCTCCTAAAGATTTTTTAATTTTTTAATGTTTATTTATTGAGAGACAGAGCATGAGCAGGGGAGGGGCAGAGAGAGAGGAGACACAGAATCTGAAGCAGGCTCCAGGCTCTGAGCTGTCAGCACAGAGCCCGACGTGGGACTCGAACCCAGACCGCCAGATTATGAGCTGAGCTGAAGTCTGCCACTTAACTGACTGAGCCACCCAGGCGCCCCCCCTCCTAAAGATTCATAACTGAAAACTGTAAGGAAAAACAAGATAACGTAATGGTGCAAGGGCATTTTCAGATAAAATGGCAATCTTTCCAGATTCTTTGACATGGATATCCCTGCCGCTGACGGCTGGCGCCCCTGAACTTGGGACAAGCGGGCACCTTCATCTGAGGAAGAGGAAGACGGTGAGCAGCTGGGAGCTGGCCGCGGGCATCCTCCGGAAAGAGGCAATCGTCTTCGTAATTCGGTTCCTTCTTCGCCCCAAATAGACTCTGCGCAGGAGCCCAGGAGTCAGGGCTTTGCTTCATGGCCATTTTCCGCTCTTTCTCAGTTAAGAGGACAATGGTCAGTTATGATGACAGTTAAGATGTCCCACTCGAGCCCGCAGCCCGGAGTTAAGGCCACCTCCTGCCCACAGGATGTCCTCTGGGACCTTCCTGTGTGGCGAGCTGCCTCTGGCTGGAGACATTCAGGAACTGACAGTGTCCCCTGCTCTCTGGGGTGTCCTGCCCCAGGGCTGGGCAGCTTGGCACCTTGGAAATGGCTTCCCCACCGAGCGCCTCCTGGTGACGTGCGCCGCACGGAGAAGGGGACGAGGCAGTCCAGAGATACATGTCATGTTCCCTCCTGAGTCAGTGCGTCACCAACCAAGCTAATCGCCCTGTTTTCCCAACCGTTTGGTTTCTATGTGGACCCACCGTCCTCTGGGACCCCATCACTGGTCAAAGTCTTGTAGGACAGTGGCCAGGGCTGGACTCATGGCCTGATGGGTACAGGATCTCGTACAGCATTTATCCCACTTTGGATACTGTACTCCTATCGATTAGCACTGATACGTATTGATAAGGGGACACACTTTAAAAAGCCGCAATAGACTGTGTATGGCATTAATGACTCCAAAATGCCTCCATTAAAACAAAAACAAAAACAAAAAACAACTCATAATCCTACAGTTCCAGATTTTTTAAAAAAAATTTCTTTCAATATTTGTTCATTTCTGAGAGAAAGCATAATCAGGGGAGGGGCAGACACGTGCGCACACACACACACACACAAATTTAAAAAAGAATTGCTAGGGACACCTGGGCGGCTTAGTCGGTTAAGTGTCTGACTTCAACTCAGGTCATGATCTCGTAGTCTGTGAGTTCGAGCCCCACATCAGGCTCTATGCTGACAGCTCAGAGCCTAGAGCCTATTTCAGATTCTGTGTCTGTCTCTCTCTCTCTGCCCCTCCCCCACTCATGCTCTGTCTCTCTCAAAAATAAATAAACATTAAAAAATAATAAGATTGGGATGCCTGGGTGGCTCAGTCGGTTAAGCGTCTGACTTCAGCTCAGGTCATGATCTAGCGGTTCGTGAAATCAAGACCCAACTTGGGCTCTGTGCTGACAGCTCAGAGCCTGGAGCCTGCTTCGGA
The DNA here is from genome assembly GCF_003009895.1 of Hyaena hyaena. Classification (NCBI taxonomy): domain Eukaryota; kingdom Metazoa; phylum Chordata; class Mammalia; order Carnivora; family Hyaenidae; genus Hyaena; species Hyaena hyaena. The sequence continues at coordinate 1,056,815 of NW_024080823.1, forward strand.
TTCTGTGTCTCCCAATCTCTCTGTCCCTTCACTGGTCTCGCTCTGTGTCTCTCAAAGATAAACATTAAAAATAATAATAAAAAAATAAAACATATCACTAGATCATACAGTAATTCTTTTTTTTTTCCTTAAGTAATCTTTATGCCCAAGGTGGGGCTTGAACTCATGACCCTGAGATCAAGAGTCACATGGTCTACTGACTGAGCCAGACAGGCACACCTGGTAGTAAGCACTATTTCTAAAGTTTTTGAGGAATAGATGCATTTTTAGAAAGACAGCCAAGGCTAATGAGAGAGCTAATTAAAATAGCTAACATCTCATCTTCCTAGCTGCTTTGTGCTGAAGCTGTGGCCCTTTCCTAGCAGAGGAGTGTGGGACATTAAGAGTTAACCGGAGACAGGCAAACCCTCACACCAAGTGTCAGGCTGGAGAAAATTAGAACCAAGTATAAGCCACCGGGGGAATGCAAGGAATAAGAATTTTGTAACTGCAAATGTCCATCGATGGATGAATGGATAAAGAAGATAGGGTACATATATATATAATGGAGTATTACTCAATGATCAAAAAGAATGAAATCTTGCCATTTGCAACTACATGGATGGAACTAGAGGGTATTATGCTAAGTGAAATCAGAGAAAGACTAATATCATATGACTTCACTTGTATGAGGACTTGAAGATACAAAACAGATGAACATAAGGGAAGGGAAGCAAGAATAATATAAAAACAGGGAGGGGTCAAAAACATAAGAGACTCTTAAATATGGGGAACAAACAGAGGGTGGCTGGAGGGGTTGTGGGACGGGAGATGGGCTACATGTCACCCTGTCCTTCCGGAAGAACAGAAACCCTTCCCAGCCTTTCCGGGGCTCCGACGCACCCAGCGGAACTGATGACCGCTTCAAGGATTTATCTGAAAACAGGTGGTTACCGTTTAAAAACCAGAGCGCTAACCTGGTGTAAGTCCCCTCTGGTTCCTCGGTGACGCAAAGTCGCCCACCTGCCTGTCACAAGAGTGCCTCTCTGTGTGAATGTGGACGACAACGCAAACTAGAAGAACAGAGGAGGAATCCCCCGTTGGGAAGGCAGGTGGGAATTTTCTTCAGTCGCACGGGCACCTAAGATACAGCGGTACTCACACAACCAGGGTATCGAGGCCTATTTCTACAAGTCAAGACCTAATTGCATTTCTTTTTTAAGCCTCTCGGGGGTGCTTGATACTACAAGCAGTTTAAGATCATACACCCTAGCTTATACAACAAGAAGTCAATTAGCCCGTACTTTTGTCCTTGACCTTTTATTTATTTATTTTTAAGTATATGCGACCCCCAACATGGGGCTCGAACTCACAGCCCCAAGTTCAAGAGCCGCGTGCTCTAACAGCTGCGCCAGCCAGGTGCTCCTCGTCCCTGCCCTGTTAAACAAATTCACGTCTTCACAAAGAATCAGCATCTAAATAGACTTTTATTTTTTTCCTTTACTTATTTGGACAGAAAAGAAAATTCATCAGCTTTCATTAGTCTCCCTAAGTGTCGGAAACACATTAAACTCAGAAATAGTGGACCTTGTAGAAAAGCATCACAAATTAAAAATATATTTCTCCATGTGGTAAAAGTGCTTTCAATCCAATTAAAGGACACGGCGAAGGTGTTTTTAAACACAATTTACAATTTGGCCTACAATCCGTGGCATCGAATTCAAACCACAGGGCGAGGGGATGTCGTCACGAATGCAGGCTACAGGAATGGCGTGGGGTTCGGGAGCATGCTGCCAGCAACACGTTTAATGAACTGAGTGTGAACAAGGAAAAAAGTCCCAAAGCCTGAGTAGAATAGATTTTGCATTTGTAAAAACAAAAACAAAACGAGGGGGCTACGTAAACCGGGGCTGACACGGATCGTGTAACTCCAAGAATCATTCGCTTCTTCTCTACGGGGGACGGTCAGACAGGGGACGCCCTGGCCGAGGTCTCCCCCAGGCACACGTGGGCCTGGGCTCAGAAGGAGCCCCAGATGTCCTGGGAAGTAGAGGAGCCCTTGGTGCCAGCAGCCCGGTGTGTGCTTCTCTCGGTCCCACGGGGAGATCGCACCCAATGAAGCTGGTCACCCGGCCGCCTTCCGGGCTCTGCCCAGGCCAGCCGCGGGGCTCTGGGGCAATGGTGTCAGATGGCCAACCCAGCCAGGTTACCACACACGGGGCAAGAGAATGAGCCCATGTTACCCACAGACATTTTGGTGTGTGTTTCAGCCATGCTCCATGTTTTCCCAAACAAGTAATTCTGCCAACGATCAGGTCTGTGGCAAAGCTTAAGGGCCACAGGCTCCCCACCACCCCGTGCTCCCTGATGGAGGGGAGCGATGTCTGTTCTGGAAGCAGGCTGCCCTTTCTGGTCCTGACACGGTCACGGGGCCCAGAAAACCGAACCGTGACCCTGCAAACAGTCACAGCTAGGGTGAGGGGAGGGGGCAGAAAAGAAGGGGGACGTTTTCCTTTTACAGAAGATCTTAAGCAACAGTAAGAAAATAACCTGAAGATATATTTAAAAATAAAAAACAGCATCACACATCACTGCGATTCCATTGGCATCTTCCCTTTCTCCCCCGCCCGCCAGCCAGGGAGATGAAATGAGTTAGGAACGCCTCATTTACGCATCGGGACAGGCGACCGCTCCTCCACTCCACCCCTATGTTTTAATGGCACCCAGTTTGCGTTTCCCGTTCCCAGCCGCCTGCAGGAGGCAGGTGCCGGAGGGCGCTCTGGACGCCTGCACACGCCTGCACGGCCTCAGCGGTGCAGCGCCCGCCTCTGCCTGCCTTGGTCACCATCGGACGCGGCAGGAAACTGAACCGTGTCATAAATGTTTTCACATCTTTGCACAGCAGGCATTTCTAGCAGGACAGGCTACGGCTCATCCCATCCCTGGCACCACCACGGGCAACGGCCTCCCCAGGTCCCCTGTGCCAAGCTGAGCTCCACGGGTGTCCCGAGGATGCAGCGCCCCGGCCGGCACGTGGGGACTGGGTGAGGCGCCCGCCCTGGCCCTGGGTGGGAGGCTTCTTCTGGAGGGAGGACATGCTCTTCTTTGAATGGGAACCTGGACGGCGGCCGTCCTCTGACCAGGCCCACCCTGGTCCCCGTGGAAGCCGTGGGCACCCCTCCAGGCTGGGGCCACTCCCCAGGCGCGGGAGAGGGGTGCCCGCAGGGCTCCGGCTGGGCAGGTCAGAACGGCAGGCTCTGTCCCTCCTCCGGCCTCCAGGGCCCGGTCCTCACCAGGCCCAGCCGCCCCGCATCAGTGGGCTGGGGAGGCTTCCTCCAGACCCAGCAGCTCCCTCACCAGTCTCTCGCCGAACTGCGCCCGGCTGTACCTCTTCACGTGGTAGGCGTCTGACATCTTGTACAGGATGTAGGCGTTGTTGATCGCGATGCTGATGGCGAACCAGAACACCTGTTGCCAGGTCTTGTTCGGTTTATGAGAAATGAAATACCTGCGGGCGCAGGGGGATAGGAAAGGTTGAGCCCGATGGTTCATGGGGGCTCAGGTCAGGGGAGATATTCCCGAAAGGCCACATAACGGTCCGTGCTGCCACAGAGGGGCCTTGGGGGCGGGAACCCGGCTGGGAGGGTTCAAAGAAAGCAGGCCGGGAGTCAGCTCTCACTGAGGCTCTGTCACAGTAAACTTTCTTAAGACAAAGAAGATAAGACAATTTCTATCAGAGAATTAGGTGGGGCGGGGGTGGGGGGAGTCATCGGAAGAGATCCTGGACCCGGGAGCCCAGCCTTCTATGGCTCAGAAGCCCCAAGGGAAGAGGGCCTGGGGGACTTCCCTCTTTGCTATGGGCCCTTCTCAGACGCCGTGTCCCATGCACACTGAACTGCTTCCATTTCCCAAGGTCAAGTTCACCCTCAGCTGCAGGCCTCTGCGGTGCGTCCCTGTCCTGTGGAGTGCATGTCTCTTTGCCACCCCCGTTTTCCCTTCAGATCAAGGACGGACGTCAAGTCAGGGAGGCCTCTGCCCTGAGATGGAAGGTGGTGCCCCTCCAGGGCCGGGAGCCGGCTTGGGGCTCAGGCCTGCATTGTGCCCTTCGTTCTGCACTTTGTCCCTGCCCCCCCGAGAAGTGCCCGAGGGTCAGCACCCTCACCACCACCAGCGTAGAGCAGACCCAGCGTGTCTGCAATATCAACGCAGATTTCTTTGCAATGACCTCATGAGATGAGCAGGTGCTGAGCACACAGTTCAGGAAACATCTGTTCCCTGACTCCCTGGGGAGTGCGGCCGCCTTTCCAGCCTCAGCTGAGCTTTCTGGGAGCCCCTGGGGCCTCAGTTTTCTCTGCCAGGGAGCAGCCCAGCACATTACCCTCCAAGAGGGCCGACTAAGTGCCACTGGCTTCTGGGTGACTCCGCCCTCCTTCTAGGTGGTGAGGCCCAACCCTGGCAACGTCGCAGTCACGCTCAGGACCCCTGGCAATCACTCCCTGAGCCCCTGTTACAGTGCCGCGGGCGTGCGGCAAACGCATCCCATCTACGCTACGTGCCTGTGTCAGATGAGAGCCCCTCCCCCCCCCCCACGGCGCAGGGGTGTGGGGGGAGGAGGAGGGCAGTCTGGGCAGGGGACAGCGGGTGCAGGCTCTGGGCCGAGTGCTGAGAGACGGCAAGACCCAGGGAGCAGAGGGAAGGGCACAGGGGCGGCATGGGTGGCGGGGAAGGAGGCAGGGCGCCCAGAAGGGAGGGGGATGTGAGGGCGAGCCTGGGAGACAGGCCGGGACTCAGGATTTTGCCTCACGGAGGCTTCACGTGTCCACTGTGACGTGGGGGCCACTGGGCACCCTGCAGACTCCAGGCCGCGCCACTTACTTGCTATACTTGTCGTCATATCTGCAGATGTAGCTGAGGTGGGCGGCAAACGCCTCCACAGCCAAGGGGCAGGGGATCTCCACGCTCTTCCTCTTGATGATGAAGCCTGCGGAGCACAGAGATGAGAAACGACCATCCGAAGCATCTCCTGCGAGCCCCATGACAGATGTGCTTCTCTCCCCCCTGCCTGGCCATCCCGACATGAGACAGGGAGCAGAGGGATGCCTGGTGGCTCACTGGTTAAGTGCCCGACTTTGGCTCAGGTCATGATGTTTTGGTTCACAAGTTCGAGCCCCGCGTGGGGTTCTGTACTCACAGCTCAGAGCCTGGAGCTGCTTCGGATTCCATGTCTCTCTCTCTCTCTCTGCCCCTCCCCTGTTGACGCTGTTTCTTTCTCTCTCTCAAAAATAAATAAACATTAAAAAAAAACTAAAAAACAACACTACCACACACACAAAAAAACAAAAAAACAAAAAGCAACAGGGAGTGGAGGGGTAGGGGAGGAGGGGGGAGGAGGAGGGAAAGGTGGACACCAGTCCCGGAAAGCCTCAGAGGAATGGAGAACATTGAAGTCAGGGGAGCACAAAGGTCTTCCAGCCAGACACAGCGTGCACCGCACAGGAGCCCTGCAGGCACACAGAGCGAAGAGGGACTGAAGGTGGCTTTAAGGGGTCCCAGGGAGGGGTGCGCCTGCCTTGGGAGAGCAGAGGGGAGACACAGCACTCACTCTTCCTTCCTTCCTTCCTCCTCCCTACAAGAAGCCGGAGTCCTTTCTGCCTCTTCCCGCCTCTATCACGGCAGAAGTTACAGGCTGCCCTCCACACCCGAGGCTCCTCCTTTCATGCACCCCAGGACTTGTGGGGGTCCCTGCGGACTCAGGGATGGCAAGCACCTTTTGCACCCGGCCACTCGGGAAACTCTACCTCCCCTCCCCACATGTCTTCAAATGCCTTTCCTCTAATAAATGCATCCCGGGCACCGCTCAGTTCTCAGCAACATGCCTACGTCCCACTGACCCCCTGACGGGTGTGAGGAGCAAGGAAAGACCAGCGAGCCCTCCTCACCCTCCTGTGGGACCACCTAGTTCCCAGGACTGCCCCCGGGGCCAACGACTGCCCTCCAGAGAGAACACAGAAGACATGAAAGAACACATTCTTCCAAAGGGCTGCGTGCACTCAAGCGTGGGCAGGCTTTACTACCATCTCCTCTGACCACCGCCTTCCCCCAGCACTGACGGGACTATGAGAACAGCGCCATCTTCTGGTGTGGGTTTTTTTTTTTTTTTTTTTTTTAAAGGGATCAGCCTAGATGCATGGTAAGATGAATGGTAAAGAGGCGGTGTGTGTCTGCAATGGAGTCCTACTCAGCCATCAGAAGGAATGAAATCTTTCCGGCTGCAACGATGTGGACGGAGCTAGCAAATGCTAAGCAAAATTAGTCAGGCAGAGGCAAACAAATACCGTATGATTTCATTCCTATGTGGAACTTAAGAAGCAAAGCGGATGAAGATAGGGGAAGGGGAAATAAAAGAGAGGGAAGCCAGCCATAAGAGAGTCTCTGCAACAGAGAAGAAACTGAAGGTTGATGGAGGGAAGTGGGTGGGGGATGGGCTAGATGGGGGATGGGCACTGAGGGTGGCGCATGTGATGTATGTTATACATAAGTGGTTAATCACTGAATTCTACCCCTGAAAAGACTACACTGTATGTGAAATAACTAGAATTTATTTTATTTAAAAAAATTTTTTAATGCTTATTTATTTTTGAAAGAGAGAGAGACACAGCGTGAACAGGGGAGGGGCAGAGAGAGAGGGAGACACAGAATCCAAAGCTACCTCCAGGTTCCAAGCTATCAGCCCAGAGCCTGATGCAGGGCTTGAACTTAGGAACTGTGAGATCATGACCTGAGCTGAAGTCGGTCGCTTAACGGACTGAGCTGCCCAGGCGCCCTCAACTAACGAAATTTTAAATAAAAGTTTAAAAAAGAAAAAATAAATAAGGGATCAGTCTGAAGGACTGTGAGAGTGTACTCGAAAGAATACTGTTGGAACACAAGTGGCAGGTCCCTTCAAGCACAAGGGACTTCATCTAGAGGGGCTTCCGCCCTCTCCCCGGGGGCCCCGCAGGAGACAGGACTGCACGGATCCATTTGCAGATGGAGCCCTGAGCTGGGAACGCTCTTTTTCTTCGGGTGCCCGTCCTCCACCCATCCCTCCGATACTGGCTTCTCACACAAAGAAATCCCTGGAGGACTTGGGAGAAACGGAGATGCTGGGGCCCTGCCTCTAGAGATGTGGTGTTGGGCAGGGGGCCTAGGCAACACATTTCCTAAAGCTCTTTGGGAGTCGGAGGACCTCAATGCTGATGTCAGGGGCTTCTTCCTGTCCAGGGGGGGTTCTGGGACTCTGCTTGGTTATGAACCCCCTCTCCACTGACAGATGTTCTACTGTCTGGTGATCCAGCCACCCAGGCAGGGTGGGCACAGGGTGGGCAATTCCTCTCCAACACCCTCCCCCAGCAGGCCTATTCCGGGTCCCTCATCTCAGCCACTCCACCCCACCCCACCCCAGCCCTCACACTCAAGCCCAGGCCTTGGCAGGTTTCCCGGCTCCATTTTAATTTGTCCCAAATTACAGCTTCATTCTGGGTCTAAAGTGGCTCCACGGAGCCCTCCTGGATATGGGCACATCCATTAGATCATCCCTGTACAGAGAGTCTCTCTGTTCTTTCCCCAGATGAGGGGACTCACTGTGAGTCACCAGGTTTCCAGTGAGCTGGGCTCCCACGCTGCGGAGGACTTTGGGGGCCGCCCTGTCGCTGGGCACCCCACAGCCCGCACCTCTGGGCTCCTGGCTTTCAGCAACAGCAGGGAAACAGCTCCTGGACTGCAGTGGCCCAGGTCTCCCCAGCCAGAGGTGATCTGCTCCGGCCCTTTGGATCCTTCCTACCCCCTCATACTTTTGAACTTACAGCGCTTTCTGCTTGAAATCTCAGCAGGGTGGCTTCCAAACCTGGGCAGGCACTAGTCTGCTTGAGCACATCCCCCATTTTATAAACCAGATCATCTTCAGGGATGCCCAGGTGGCTCAGCTGGTTAAGCGGCTGACTGCAGCTTAGGTCATAATCTTATGGTTTGTGAGATTGAGCCCCACGTCGGGCTCTGCACTGACAGCTAGAAGCCTGCTTAGGATTCTGGCTCTTCTCTCTCTCTGCCTGCTTGTGCTCATTCTCTCTCTCTCACTTGAAATACATAAATTAAAAAACACCAACAAAATAACCAGATCACCTTCCTCCCTGGTGTAATGTCCCTTTCAGAGGACTAAAAGGCTCTGACATTGGACATGTTGACAAGAGACTGTCTGATATGTACCAGGCATTGTGGACTTCACAACCAGGGAGGTCTTACACGTAGCCCACGGGCACCCTGGGTGGACCCTGCACGCTTGCAGCTATACGCATTTGGATATTGGCGTGCGCACTTGGCGTATGTGTCTGTGACACCACGCAGGTCTGTCTGACCCCGTGAGAGAAACGCGCGAGTTCACGCGGCAGTGGCAGCATGCCTACCGCCTCCCTTAGGCCACTTGCGGTAAGGCGGGCAGTCTTTCTGACATTCGGAGTCTGAGCGCATGAGTCTAGACCTGACTAGGTCTAGTCATGTCCAATGAGCACATTCTGCATGCGTGTTAGTCTCCTGAACCCCCAGTGGGCAAAGACTCTGGCAAGGAGATGACAGATCCGAAGTGGATTTCAGAACAGGAGCAGAAGGGTCTGGCTCCCCATGTGGATGTCCCTGGAAATGTGACAGCTCATAACTTTCGAAGCCTGTGCACGTGCTCGTGCTCTCTGAAAGAAGGGATGCTTTTCCTTATGATCCAGAAGAAACAATAAACCAACTCCTAAAATGTTCCTAACTAGTTAGATATTTTCTAAAATTGGAAATTCTGCTCAACTTTTAGAAGACGTGTGTGTGTGTGTGTGTGTGTGTGTGTGTATGTTATGTGTGTGTGTGAGACAGCAGAAGAGAATATAAACCTGAAAGGCAGTCTTTATAATATTTGAGACTTCATCCTCTGGGTAATATTTAAAGTAAGTAGAAAAAGAAAAAAATTATTCAATAAAGGGTTCAGGCACAGAGGTGGGGCCACTTAAAAAGAAAAAGTAGTAAAAACCCAACTGATGCCAACAGGTTGCTGTGAAGAGCACAAAATCACACTATGAAACCACCAGATGACCTCTCATTCCTCCAGCCTTGGGACAGAGCAGGGACTTTTAAAGCTCGTATAAGAACAAAGAACGTGACCAACAGATCTGCCCATGCAAAGTGAAAAGCATTTTGATGTTAAAAATTCTAACCGTAGGGGTGCCTGGGTGGCTCAGTCTGTTGAGCGTCCACCTTCTGCTCCGGTCATGATCTCACTGTTGGTGAGTTCAAGCCCCACTTTGGGCTCTGTGCTGACAGCTCTGAGCCTGGAGCCTACTTCGGATTCTGTGTCTCCCTCTCTCTCTGCCCCTCCCCTGCTCTCACTCTGTCTCTATCTCTCTGCCCCTTCCCTGCTTGTGTTCTCCTTTTCTCTCTAAATAAATAAACATTAAAACACTCTAAGACGTGAACTAGTGAAAGGATTTCCTGTGGGGAGGAGCAGCGGGCCACCCAGCCGTCACTCTCCAAGCCGCCTCCCTGCCTCCTGGCGCCCGGGCTGGGAGCACCCCCGCAGTGCTCTGTCGGCTCCCGAGTGGGTCTGGCTCACAGGCACCCGTGCCATCCATCCTGGGAAGCTTCCAGAGGTGCTTAGGGAGGGGCCAGGGCCATGCCAAGGGCACACCACCTGGGAGTTTTAAGGGCATCTAAGATTGTGGACTTTGTGATTTATAACAGACCACTTTAGAAATGGAAACCATAATGGAAGGAAACACAAACAGTAAGTTTCGGCATACTTAAAAATCAACCCTACCAATTTTCCCTTCTTCCGCATCAACATCCTCCTTGCTGCTTCCCTTGATGATGGATTTAAGGCTCCCAGCCTTTGAGATTGAGATTTTTTAAGGTTCTGTTGTCTTAAATCCTCGTCTTAAATCCTAGTGCATGATTTGCCACTTGTTATGCATAATGTGGAGGGAGGCGGCTCCTATACCCTATTCCCGAACATTCTCCCTGGGAGGGCCTTTGCCCAATCACCAGAGTATGAAAGTCCAATTCTAACTTGCCCTTCTGCTTGCAAGGTCAAGCCCAAACGTTTCCCCCAAGTGACCTTGACACAGTAACGGGCAGCACTCCAGACCTCTCCAAGCCTAAGTCCCATGGGCTTGCATCCCCAGACTGTAATCTCCACTGGAATGGAACAGGGCCTAGGTGCGTGGGTGGGGGAGTGAGGGAATAAATGAACGGACATTAAGCACACACACATCCCCCCACCGACACAAGACACACATCACATAGATACGCACCATACACACCACACACACACACACACACGCACTCACATATATACACATCACATTGATATATACCACATACACACCAGACACACATACACTCACACAGATACACACACACACACCATGTGCATAAGTACATACACATCCCCCCCACACACACATCCCTCCCACCACATACACACACACCCCTCCCACAACTGAGCCCCCTGCAGTGCTCCTTCCACAGGAAACATTTCTTGACTCAGACAATTACAAGTGATTTTTGAATACACGACGTGACGTGACGATGTCTGGTAGGCACCTCTGTCACCTGAGTTCCCCCGTCAGAGGGTTAAAGAGGCGGTAGCTGTAGTCACTTTAACTGCAGGCGCCTTATGGATTTTAAGCCCCAAGGAAAATGAATGACAGAATCACCTCACCACCCCAACCCCAGCGGTTAACCTCGGAGGAAGGCACCGAGCCAATAAAATTGGCTGATGCTTCCCCTCCCTTCAGACATGTCCTCCACAGAATCCTCGAGGCCAAAGTGACCACGTGGGTGCCGGACACATACACCCCTTGGCGTGACCACAGACCCCATCCTGGTCGCTTGCTGCTTCTCTCGGCTGCTGACGAGCAATGGGAGCTGTGTCGGCCCCCCAGTCAGGTGCAGCGGCCGGCAAGCTCACGGTGACGGGGGTCACCGGACACCTGGGCTGCACCAACCACCACCCCCCGCCGGGGCCCACCTTGCTGCACGGGCGAGTAGGCGTTGGTCAGGAAGCGGAAGTGCCCTTTGTTGTACCAGCAGATCAGGGACATGTTCCCCTTCATCTTGATGCGGTGCTGGCCCCGGGCCGGGGGCGTGGCGGGGTTGCTCAGCATGGACGGGGGCAGGCCGGTGCAGTCGCTCTTCCTGGAGCTGAGCAGGCCGCAGCAGTAGATCTCTGCAGGGAGGAGACGAACACAAAACCGCATCCACACGATCAGGGATGCTCACGCACACCAGTGGAAAGGACGGGCCTGCCCTGTTCTGGGGCTGACGACTGGGAGACAGGCCCTCCCTGCAGGAAGGACCGCTGCAGTCTGGAGGCTTCTATCCCAGAGGGGCTCTCTCCCAGGACTTCTAGAAGTATGTTTCAGATTACACGTGAGACCAAGCACCTGGGTGGCTCCATCGGTTTAAGTGTCCGACTTTGGCTCAGGTCACCATCTCACGGCTCCTGAGTTCAAGCCCCACATCAGGCTCTCTGCTGTCCGCAAGGAGCTTCTGTTCACCCCCTCTCTGCCCCTCCCCCCTCAAAAAATAAAAAAATAAACATTTAGGATCACACATGAGACCATCGCAGTGAATCAGCAGTAACAAAAGGAGTCTTGTTAAAGCGCTATGTGCCAGGCTCAGTGCACCTAACCTCCCAACTGCTCACCTGCTTCTAGAAACCTCTGCACCCTGAGGGAGAAGGAGCTACCGTGTGGCCTCTAATGCACAGAAGGTCCCACGGAGGCAGGAGGGATTGCGGGCAGAGGTCAACGTGGACAAGGAGGCTTTGCTAAATTCCGCCCTGGGCGCCAGGCCCTTCCTAGCCCGGCCCACCCTCGGGCCTGCCCCACTGAGCGGGTCAAGGTGGCCATGGAGGGCCCAGAGGAGTCAGCTTCTCCTCGCAGCCAGCATCCTCAGTCTGGAAGTCTGGAGGGGACGTGAAGCGGCACTTTTGACTGAAGTTACTGGGGACGGTCTCATCCCGGGGCTCTTCCATCACAGACTGAAGCTCACTGAAGGCTGGCATGACATCATCACTAACTTGAAACGTTCTATGACCTGTGTGCCTGCTCCCCTCATCCCTGGGTCTCCAGCCTGCCCTGGGGCAAGGGTGTGACCAGAGGAACCACCCCGTTCCCACTGCCTTATGAGCAGCAGTGGGTACAGAGGAAGAGCCCCTGGGTGCCATGATCGAGTCTCACTGCTCTGAAGCAGGGGGCTGCTGGCCACTCACACCTGTGTACCCTGAACTCCTCCAACGACCCTAGCCTTAATACTTAAAAGGAAGAAACTATTTTTAAAACAGTGGGGAGGATTCGATGAACAAGGAAAACTGATGTTTTAAATCCTCCCGCTGAGGCCATGTACGCAATCAGCCAAACAATTTGGTAAGAGGGGAAGAAAATCCAAACAGCACCCAAGTCTCATGAATCTGCCTCTTTATGAAAATAGTGTTTATTATATCAACGTCTTCTTCTGGGTCTTCTACAAAGTGGTTTCTGTGCACCCGCGGAGGGACGGCCAGACTCTCAGCTACGATGCCCTTCTTCAATCCTGGCTGCCCGTGAGAATGCCCTGGAGGGCACCTGCCCCGTCCAGTGCAGCCAGACTCCCTGGGGGCCCATGCAGCCACCAGTGAGGGGACAATGGGGAACTTCCAGCCCAGATGTCTGTCATCACAGTCGAGGCGTGCAAGAAGTATGCAGGAGCTCTAGAAGCTTCCAGAAGATGGGCAATGAAATCTTTGCCCATTCTTGGGAAAACTCCAATTCCATGTCTAATTATGTTCTTCCCACTAGAAGATTCTCCTCCAGCCTTTCCCTGATTCCCTGAGCTGGGGAGCATCCTTTTCTTCCCAGAATCACACACCAGCATGGCCAGCTGTCCATGCAGCAGCACTGATGGCCCGTGACAGTCCTTGGGCACCCTCACTCTGCCCCACACCAGCCCTACCTGGAAAACATGCACCACCTGACTCTCAGTCCAGGTGATGGGAGCACATACTGTGTGAGGCGTGGTGGCCCCAACGGCACGCGAATGCTATCAGGGCCCCAGGGTTCATGGCCACGCACCCACAGTTGGACTTGAACGAGCGGGTGAGCAGGGATGGCACCCTGGCTCTTACCACATGCTCTAACATGGGAGCTCATAGTTCTTCCAGCGTGGCTAGTTAACACTCATTAGGGCCCATTTTCTCCAACGTGGCTTCCACAGCCCCTCTTCCCGTGGTCTGATCTCTCCACCCTGAGTTCTCCCAGCAATTAAACACTGAGCCCTGTTGGGCACTGGACTTTGCCGGTGAGTCAGACACAGCCAGGGCCAGTGGGGCACACAGTCCAGGGGCTGCTTCCTCGTCACAGTGGCTGAGGTCAAGGTCAGAAGCTGCTGGCTCCCCATCACTTGTGAGGGTTTTGTTTTAAGGTCAGATGCCTGATCTGTTGCTAAGCAATGGGTCTGCAATTTCAGTGGCTGCCATAGCGGAGGAGAGGCTTTTTATGTTTCTCTCGAGTGGATTCGATATAAATCCCCCCAAATGTAGGACAAACCAAAGGATATACAGCTTTCTGTCAGGCTCCCTGACTTGGTCCAGATCTCTTTCTACAACCCCCATTGGTGCCAGAGCCACAGAAGGCTTCCTAATCTCTGACCAGATGAATGAAATATGCCAGCACCATGGCACACTAAGAATGTTCTGAGGCCCCCTGTACTGCTGCCTGTATTAATTCTACATAATTCTCTGTGACATCTGTATCAACTGGAAGGACCACATTATAGATGCGGGTGAGTCCAGGTTTCAGAACCTTTGTAGGAGCTACAGATCAAATGTGTGTGTTCCCCCCAAATTCTTCTGCTGAAAGCCTAGTGCCCAAGGTGATGGTGTTAAGCAGCAGGGCTCTTGGGAGGTGCCTGAGTCACGAGGGTGGAGCCCTCATGCACAGGGAGCAGTGACCTTAAGAAAAGGGACCCCAGATGGGGTGCCTGGATGACTTGGTCGGCTAAGCATCCGACTTCGACTTGGATCATGATCTCGCGGTTTGTGAGTTCGAGCCCCGCATCCGCTGTGTGCTGACAACTTGGACCCTGGAGCCTGCTTTAGATTCTGGCTCTCCCTCCCTCTCTCTCTGGCCCTCCCCTGCTCATGCTCTGTCTTCCTCTCTCTCAAGAATAAAAAACATTAAAAAAAAAAAAAAAGATGAAAAGGCAAGGGACCCCAGAGAACTCCCTTGTGCCTTTGGTCACATGAGATCAGCAACCTAGAAGAGACCCAATCACACTGGCGCCCTGATCTTGAACTTCTAGCCTCCAGAACTGCAAGGAATGTGTGCTGTTTATAAGCTGCCCAGTCTGTGGTAATTTGGTAGAGCAGCCCGAACGGACTAAGACACTAGAAGAACCCCTCCACGGCCACAGTCTCACAACAAAGGACAGGACGAAATGTGCCCTGGGTGGAGCTTTGGGCCGACACGCCCCCCACACACTGCAAGCCTGTGGCCAGTATCCCTGTGGATCACCAGTGCCCGGCAGGGTCCAGGCAGGCATGCGGCAGGCTGAGACCCCCGTGTCCCCTCCTGGCCCAGTGGCCTATGGTCCGTGCCAGTTGCTATGCACGTGCACCTCCAGACTCTCCCACCACCCCTCCAGGGGCGAGGGGCCATTCTTGGACCAGACCGCCCTGCGACAAACCTTGCTTTTCCAGCTCCTCAAACAGGCTCAGGCTGGTGATGCTGGGCCCCGTGAAGATGATGTAGTTCTTGCCCGCCGCGTTCCGGCACAGGCTCCGGGCGACCATGCTGTGCAGCTGGGGCTTATTCTTGAGCGCATCCAGCCCATCTGGGCCCCCGCCTTCCTTCAAGTGGACGTAAATCTTAAACAGGAACACACGGGAGTCAGTGTCAGCCCTGGGACCTAAGGCTTTGGGGAAGCACAGGTGGCTGTCGCTGGGCCAAAAATGGGTGGGAAAGCCACCTCTTCCTTGAGCCACCAGTTCCACAGTCCCTACGACCCCATCACCTCGTCAGCCCGCAGAGGCCCCAGGTCATTCCCAAGGTCACCCTGTAACCTAGGCAGCTGGTGGCTCAGCCCAGACTTTTCAGTTTGGAAATGTCAAGGTAGGAGGAGAAAAGGGACAAATGATCACACGTGATAAATTTGGGAGCTGAGGTCAATCCAAACATCCCCCAGTCCAGAAGCACGGGAGGGACTTGAGCATACAATGAATATAAGCTAACGGCTACGTCACCTGGAAGAGATACACTTATCTGCGTCCTTTCCATTTGAACACAGATTTTAATTCACAAAGTGAATCTGCAGTTACTCCTTATTCTTTTCAGAAGCCATCACAGAGGCAGAAGAGGTAGCAGTCACCTCATGCGGCAGAGGAGGAGACAGGATCAGGGATTAAAAACTCACCTGAGGTGCCAGGACCAGCAAAGAGGACGTGCTGGAATTGGCAAGCAATTCTTCAACTCTCTGTGGTGGCATGAACATCTTCCATGAACATCACCCAAGCGGTCATCACAGGGAATGGGAATAGATGCAAGAAAAGTATGGGTCTCCCAATGACTGACCGAGTCATGAAGAATCTATCATCTGGGTATTACCTAGTGATCTCCGTGAGGGAGAAAAGTTCTTGGGGAATGTTCTACATGCCTTTACGGGCAGCATTCACAAGCTAATAGTGCTCACTTGTGCCTGTCCAGTGCCTAGAGACAACAGACACTTGGTTGGCAATGAGGCTAGCCCTGTTCGTCCTGAGGCACGGAACTGTTGAGGGCAGGCTTGCCCATGCAGACAGCCAATGATACTCTGCTATGAAAAACCAACATGGCCCCAGGGAGGGATAACTGTCTGGCCAGAGAACTATGATCACTTGCAAAACACAGTGTCTGATGTTCTAGAAATAAAGCCTAATTTTATTTAAAGTTTATTTATTTATTCTGAGAGAAAGAAGGAGAGAGAGACAGAGAGAAAGAGAGAGAGACAGAGAGAGAGAGTGCTGGGGAGGGGCACAGAGGGAGGGGGAGACAGAGAATCCTAAGCAGGCTCCATGCCACCTGCACAGAGCCTGACGTGGGGTTTGAACTCACAAACCAAGAGTCGGAGGCCTAACCGACTGAGCCGCCCCAGGCACCCCATGTAAGTCTAATTTTAAAAGCAGCTCATCTTCCGAGGGTTAATCCTGTCCCACTCACTCACTCACTCACTCACCCGAGACGTCCTCAGGGAGGACCCTCCTTTCTTGCAGCCTGGCAGGTAATGCCTCGATGATACAGAACACCTTTGCAGATAACTTGGCAACAACTCTGACATTTCACTTTGGGGCCTCTCTGCCTTTTCCACCTCAATTCCCAGAAGGAATCCGTTTGATAGAGAGGAAAACACAGGGACAGAGAAGCCAATCTCCATCCCTATTACATGTCACATGTGATTCCAGCAGAGCTAGGCCGTCTTCTCGGAACCTGTCTTCTCTCCTTCAGCAAAGCCCCACTCTTATGACCACTACCACGACTTCTGAACCCAGGGCTCAGATTCGGACCCGCCTCTCCCAGATACCCTGCCTGAAATTACATCACATCCACGCCTGGGCCCCGCGTGTCCTGAAATCCACCACAGGGACAGTTAGCTTTGTCCCAGGGACAGTTAGCTTTGTCCCGTGTGTCTCCAAAAGTAAATCCTCCACCAGGAAATGGGAAGACTGTCACCGGAACCCCTCAGGCCCACCATGTCACCCAGCATGGTTTCTAAAGCCCCCTCCCCCCGGCCCCCAGGGATGGAGGCGGTCAAGGCAGGCCAAGTTTAACAGGACTGAATGTCAAATCCCACAACCAAGTTCAAAAAATAACAGCATTCTAGCATAGGACACAAGAAACGTGACTTAGCAAGAATAGTTGGAGAAGACAAACACTAAAGCCTTTGGAGACGGTCCCTGGATGCCATGACCAGCCAAGTTAAGGGGATCCTGGCTTATTAACAACATGGCTGGGGATTGTCTCATTCTCCGCGGGTCAAACCACAATCGGTTCTTCTGATACCACTCTTTCTACGACTGGTGAGAGGTGCGAGGGGTTGATGGATCCATCCGCTAATCCAGACCTAATGGCTTAAACAACAGAATGTACTTCCTCACAGTTTTGGACACTGTAGGTCTGAGGCTGGTTTCTCCTGAGGCCTCTGCTCACTGTATGTTCACATGGTCGTCCCTCTGCATGTGCCTGGGTCCTGTCTCTTCTTGGAGGAAACCAGTCATGTGAGATCAGGGCCCCTGCCAATGACATCTTTTTAACATGAATTAATTAACTCTTTACAGGTCCTATCTCCAAATATAGTTATATTCTGCAGTCCTGGGGGGTAAGGACTAAAACACATGCACCTGAGGGACACAACTCAGCCCATAAGGGAGGGGGAGGCACCAAACCTGGATCAGGAACAGCGGAAGCGCCTCTTTGGGCCAGAGGGCTGTACTGCGGATGGCAATTCAGAGCTTTCCAAGGCAGAACCAGGATGCCTGAACACGAACGGCTAGGAAACACTCTGGTCAAGCATCACGACCCTCGCAAACACTGAGAGCGACCCATACGCTGAACGGGTGGCTCCGGGAGGCCCCAGGACAAGCCAGGTGGGGGGTCTGAACACCTAGAGAAAGCCAGGCTCAACAGCTGCTGAGATGGTGAGCCTTCCTTCACACCTTTCGTGTTTAGCTGGGTCTGAGCTTCAGATGCAGAGGAAATGCGTCAGCACCAAAGAGTGGAACAGAGATGCACACCAGCCTACCTCAGACACCCCAGCAAAGTTGCACAGGAGACAACGATCTCCCCTGATAAACACGCAGCCCTTCATCTGTCACAGGAGGGGAGACTGGCGGGAGCGGCTCTGACTCTTACATTAGGATCACACTGTCTCCGGGATGCCTGGGTGGCTCTGTCAGGTAAGTGTCCAACTCTTGATCTCGGCTCAGATCATGATCTTGCGGTTTGTGAGTTCGAGCCCCGCGTCAGGCTCTGCGCTGACAGCATGGAACCTGCTTGGCATTCTCTCTCTCCCTCCCTCTCTCTGCCCCTCACCTACTGTCTCTCTCAAAATAAGTAAAAGAAAGTTAAAAAAAAAAAAAAAAAAAGAACACTGCTCGGCTTGAGTCCCTACAGCAAAGGCTTCAGAGAACCCTGGTTGTCTCCTGGATCTCATCATAATCTAGAGAGAATCACATCTTCCTGCCAGATGCACTGGGTGACCCAGAGCCTCATCTACTCCTTCTCAGCACTAATGCAGGTTCTTTGGAAGGCAGACTGCCCGGGCGCCTGGCTAACCTGGGCCTCAAAGCATGGTGCGCCTTCAAAATGTCGCCTCTTTGATTTCCAGACCAGATTCGGTTGCTCAGAGCAGCGTGTTCTCCCTCCCTCTTTGCTCTCCGGAAGCATGGACGTCCTCGGGAATGGGTGCGGGGTGGCACGCAGGGGTTACACGGACCTGCCACAGTCCGGCTGGGGTGGCCTTCCAGCTCAGAACGGAGCCAGGGTGCCAGAGAATCCGCCACACGCACTCCAGAAACTGGCCTCGCCCACTCGTCGCAAGGGAAGTACCGGAGCACATGGAGCAAGTAGCTGAAGGCAAGGGGGGCCTCCCAGCTCCAGCCACCCCCGGCCGAGGCTGAGGTGGCCACAGCAGCAGCCCCAAATCACCGGCGATGTGCAACCCCTCCTGGTAACGAAAGCTGGAAGACATCTATCCGTAGAGACCACCTCGAAAAACACCTTCCCTGCTTTCGGGGTGATGCCGGCCACTGCCCGTGCAGACGCCTGCTTCTCTAGAAATAAGGTGGCGTCAGGACTGTGTTGTGCCTTCGTGGGCCCTTCAGCTTCCACGGGCCTCTCTCCTCCACACGCAAATATTTACAACCACGTTTTACAACTGCATTGGCATCCAGACAGATGAACACATTAATACGATGCGTGAAAGCCCTTTCTTCAACCTGAAAGGTTGTTTTCCCCCCTTCTTATGGGAGGGAAACAAACAGCTTCACATTTCGCCTAGATGGGCTGGGGGCCCTCGACACTGCTCCCGCTCTAAGGAGAGGTCAGATCCAGGCAATGATGTGAGGACCCGGTTCTAATCCAGAGAGAGGCGCCTGAAAAGGTGACGTGGTGGCAGTGGGAGGAGGTGGGGACGAGTCCAGCTGTGACCACGCTGAGTCCGGGGTGCAAGCAGCAGCCCCAGACTGAGGAGGACAGACACGGAGGAGGTCAAGGAGGAGGACACGGCGCGCAAGTGCAATGACGTCCCGAGGGCGGCTGAGCCACGCTCCTGGGTATCACCAGCTCTTGGGGGGTGGCCAGGGACACGGGGCTCCCAGAGAAACACAGAAAGGAAGGGTCAGAGAAGGAGAACGAGAAGAGAGAGGTAAAGGGGTAAAATGTGTTCAGGAGGAAATGATCCAGGTCACATGACGTGGCTGAAAGAATCCAGCATCTGCTTCTGTGACCGTGGCTTAAACAATACCCATTTATTAGCTCGCGGCTCTATGGGTTGGAAATGCGGGTGTAAGTTTCCTGCTCCAGGTATTGCAAGGCTGCAGTCACTGTGTCCGCCGGCTGTGTTCTCAGGCTGGCACTCGGGATCCTCTTTCAGGCTCACTCGGGTCGTTTCTGTGTGGCTGGAGGACCGAGGTCCCCGTTTCCCCAACCAGCTGTGAGTGGGGACTGCCCTTGGCTCCCCCAGGCCACATGCGTCCCTTACCACGTGTCCCCTTCACCTGCAAAGCCTGCCTTGCAAACCCTCTCTCCGGATGACTCCCTCTCTGCAAATCTCTTTGCCAGGAAGAGCCCGTTCCTTTAAGAGGCTCACCTAATTATGTGAGACCCACCCAGGATAATTGCCTTTTTCAGATCAACTGACTTGGGATCATAATTATACCCACAAAATTGAAATTCCCTGGGCAATGCCTGGTTTAGCATTTGAGTAGAGAAGGTATGTGCATGCCAGGGGCAGGAATCTTTTGAGCGTCTCAAGAGTTGTGCCTACTACCCACATATTTACTTTAAAAGCATCATTTCTATGGATCTGAAGAACTCCAATACCATAGCTGATAGATGGAGTGCTGGCCCATCTTATTAAGACCCGCAGGGGGGCGCCTGGGTGGCTCAGTCGATTAAGCATCTGACTTCGGCTCAGGTCATGATCTCATGGTTCGTGGGTTTGAGCCCCGTATCGGGTTCTGTGCTGACAGCTCAGAAGCTGTTTCAGATTCTATGTCTCCCTCTCTCTCTGCCCCTCTCCTGCTCATGCTCTGTTTCTCTGTGTCTCAAAAATAAACATTTAAAAAAAAAAAAAGACCTGCAGAATGGAGGGACACCTGGGTGGCTCAGTCGGTTAAGCATCTGACTTCGGCTCAGGTCATGATCTCATGGTTCACATGTTTGAGCCCTGCATCAGGCTCTGTACTGACAGCGTGGAACCTGCTTGGAATTCTCTCCCTCTGTCTCTCTCTCTCTGCATCTCCCCTGCTCACTTGCTCTGTCTCTCAAAATAAACAAACATTAAAAAAAAAAAAAAGACCAGCAGAGTGGAGATGATGTCGGCTTTATTCCCTGGAAAACAGACTGATCTCAACACACAATGTATGTGGACCGACGTCAATGCCATCTTCCCAACACCCTCCTCCCCCCCACGTTACTGGTGAGAGACCACTTGTCAGTGCTGGGAATGTGAAGCTGGTACAATCTTTCTGCAGGGAAACTCTGTAGTATGAAAGAAAAATCTGAAACATACGTATGGCTATTTTACTGGTGAGTTCCACCTTTAGAGATTAATTCTAACATAACAATCAGAAACGCAGATAGATCTAAGGTAACAATCAGAAATGCACCGAGGGCCTACCCGCCTTCTCTCTCTCTACACACACACACACACACACACACACACCTATGTATCTCAGAATTTTTTAATAACGGCAAAAAAAATTAGCAACAACCTAATTACTCACACGAAAAGGAGGCTGATTAAAACTATTATCTGTAGGTATAATGGAATGCAGTGCAATTTCTTTTAGAATCATGATCTACAAAAATTATTTAATAACACAGCAAAAAGGTTCATGATATTCTTATAAGTATCTACACTATAAAATGGGGTGTGTGTGTTTATATATATATGTTGACAATATCCTCAAGTGGCTATCTCTATACGTTGGAATTATGGATATTCTGAAGTGTTTATGTTTTTAGAGACTAAAATAGAATTTCATCACAAAAAGACTAAATATAATCACAAAAGAACTTTTGTATCAGGATTACTCACACATAGGCACATTTGGAACTCATAGAATTTGTTCCCTAAGGCAGCCCCAGATCTAAGTTAGTGGCTGTTAATGTACACTGTGTCCAGCACACACAGGAAGCGGGTGGCCATGCTGGCCTGGGAGATACACGTTTCCCCAAAAGCCAGCGACATGCAGTCCCTCTTACAGGGCTATCTTGGAGTTGTTGACCTGAGTTTGCCCACACGGGCACAAATGGACGCTCGCATTTCCCCACCTTCTGGCCACTCTCCTCCCAGGGAGCAGACCCCTCGGCTGCTCCATCGCACAGGGGTGGGGGAGAGGCACGGATCAGAGGTTTTCATGTTCCTCTTGGGAAATGTGGAGGAAGACCGAGGTCCACCGGGGCGGCAACCAACATCCAAGAATGGTCCCAAATTTGGGGGCATTCATTGCTATGAAATAACGAGTGTGTTTATTTATGGTTTTGCTACATGTGACTTCTCAAAAATTTAAATTGAAAAATATTATACAAATATTAGTTTCAGCCATACAGAGCATCATGAGAACTGAAATCACCATGTGTCACCATACAAAGTTATTACACTATTATTGACTATATCTATTACTGACTCTATCGCCTATGCCCCGTGACTTATTTTATAACTGGAAGTTTGTACTTCTTTTTTTTTTTTTTTTTTATTTTGAGAGAGAGAGAGAGAGAAGGCACAAACACAAGTGGGGGAAGTGCAGAGAGGGAGGGAGAATCCCAAGCAGAATCTCCACACTCAGCACGGAGCCAGACGCGGGACTCGAACTCACGAACTATGAGATCATGACCTGAGCCGAAGCCAAGAGTTGGCACTTAACTGACTGAGCCACCCAGGCTCCCAAAAGTTTATACCTCTTAATCCCCCTCCCCTGTATCTCCTACCCCACCCCACCTCCCCTCCAGCCTGAGTTTACTTTTAAAGTGATTATAAAATAGGATCTACATTTAAATAATAACATAAATACACTGTAACTAGAAGTCCCAGCCAAGACATCGTAAACATCAATTTGTACTCCTTTGCAGAACGAATAAATCTAGAATTCTATGAAAAACCCTAGAGCCTCCTATGGAATCTTATTCCAACTCTGCCGTTGCTATAACTGCTGAAGACACACACGTGAATTGTGTCGGGACCAGAAGCCCGCCCTAAAGATCAGTAATCTGAGAAAGGCGGCATAGCCTGAGAGCCACACACCCACTCCTATACCTACTGGGCGCTTGCTGTAAGAGCCTCCAAAGGCCAATGCCGGAGGTAACTCCCTTAGCTTAGATGTGTTAAGTGCTGGCTCCTGTGACTCCCAAAAGGCCCTGGCTCCCCCTGTACACACGTGGAGGGCGCATCATTACACTGAAACAGTTCCGGCAGCCTGGAGAGGCACCGGGCACTGCCCTCCCCTGGGAATAGGGAATTTGCTGCAGACACTTTACGATCTGAGCTACCAGCTTGTCTGAAAGCTGTATTTTTTCATTGCCAAGCTTTTCATTTTTTCCCTACAAAAGTTTTTCTTGCTCCTAGGACTTACTAACTTTTAGATATATATGCGAAAAAAAGGAAAGAAAATGTATGAAGACACAGCATTATGCTTTGCCCCAGGATGTTACCTCTCACGCTATATGTTATATATCGACATCGCAACAGAAAGGGCCTTAGGAATCATGGTAATGCCGTGGAGGGCACACCTAACACCTAACTATCTCAGCCGGCTTCTGAAATGCCTCAAGACTTTGAGAGGTGGGGCCCGGCTCCCCTTCCCCACCCGCACCCCGCCTTCTCAGGAGAATACTGGTGACGGTGACAGCTGTAATGATGGATGCATTCAGAGCTCATTACGATGCACCCACGAAGCTGTCACTGGCATTCCGGTACTTTCCCTGTCTCAGGGAGAACCTGGTTCAGCTCCGCTGGCCTTGACCCCTGGCCCTACTTCTCCTTAAGAACAGAAGAGAACCAGGCTTCCCTGTTGCCGTTGTGTATCTGCTGATGCAGGGCATCTCTGGGGACTGAGAAGTCGCTCAGGATCGGGGTCCGTGATCTTCTGCTTGAGCCTGTAATTCACAAGCTGTGCATGGAGTGGGCAGAGGGTGGAATCCTCGCAGGGGGGAAGCAATGCTGGAGGGCATGGTGTGCACTGGTTGAAATTATGCAGAATGAGCTCCTGGAGATGTGGGAGGCTGCTGACTGGGACATCCCGCGGAGGGGGGGGTGGCCACTGGTGAGAGCTGTAGCATGGATGTCATATTCCCTCACCAGGAGAGGAACAGGGCCTGCTGCACGCAGACAGTGAAGGCATCGGTGCTGGGTTCAATGGATACAGGCTCCGCTGTTTACTGGCTTGGTGGTTTGGGGCCAAGTCCTTAATTGCACTGAGACTTGGTTTCCTCATTTGTAAGGATAATAATATGCTATGTACCTCGCAAGGCCACTGCCAGTGATAAAGGCTGTGTATGTAAAAATCTTTTTTTTTTTTTTAATAGCAAGGGTCTATACCCGCAATGCAGCCCCTGGGCATGTGTAGCTGTTTTTATTTAACCAAAATTAAATAAAATGAAAAACTCGATTCCTCCATCACACCAGGCACACTGCAAGTTCTCAAGTCACATGGGCTGGCAGCTGTCAAGGAAAGTTCTACTGGACAGTGCTGCCTTAGGCCAGCCTTGATTTACTAGCCCGGTTATTTTCCAGTGAAGTCCGCAAACCACCCCATATCGCCGACTTGTGCTGCCCATCTCTCACGTTGCCTCCTACCTTGACTGTGGCCGGGGAAGGCTCGTGTGCAAGGCTGCTCTCTTCTCTAACTGCGCTTTTGGCATGACTGACCCTCACAAGAAACTCGCTTTTGTCTCTTCCTGAAGCGCTAATCCTGGTGAGGCTTGGAGTGGGGATGGGGGCCAGCATTCTGCGGGTCTGCATCCATTCACATCTGTGCGGTTGTAGAGTCTAAGCCCCTCACAGGGAAGGCCGGGGTTCAGTCGGGTCCAGTTGGTGCCTGACGCATGTATATGGGCACTTGATACTTTACCATCACCTCTGAGCCCCTCCACAGTAAGGAGGGCTGGGCAAAGTAACCCCACTCCAAAAGACGGATGGATAAAGGAATTCTCAGCTCCTTGCTCAAGGACACTCAAGAGACGAAGTGACAGATGTCCTGCACCCCAGCCAATTCCATCCTGTGACACAAGCACATCCAAGGTGGCCAGGCTGGAAGAGCGCGTCCCCAGCAGGCACAAGGAAACAGATGGACAAGGGCCCTGTGCTGCCCAGTTTTTGACTCCAGAAGCAAAAGCCACTCTAGTTAATTAATCCCACTCTGATCCTTGCATTTTGAGCTAATCCTGTTCCAAGACTAAAACTCAAATAAGAAGAGAAACCACTGCGGTACAAGTTCTTCAATTCCTTTCAATGTAAAAAGTAAGTCTCAAAAATAAGGGAGATGCGGTAACAGCTGATGCTAAAACCATCCATCGAACAACAAGCAAGTTGGATATGAGAGAGAGACGTGGTTTTGTCTAACGCGAGGAAAATTCCCTCGGGCAGCCTGGTGGGTAAGAGGGTGGGGTCTGGGGCAGGAAAGGCTGCGTTTCATCCCAGGTCTAGCGCTTTATGGCTGACCCTTGGGCAAGGTAGCTTAGCCCCTGTGCCTCAGTTCCTCACCGTGGAACAGGCGGGAACACTGCCTACGTCATACAGTTGTGGTGAAGAGAATGTGAGCAATGCTGGTCAAGGGCCTGAGCGTAGAGCCTGAGCCCTGAGGGGCCGTCATGAATCCACAGATTGGGCTTGAAGGGAGGAGAGCCACTTTCAGAGCAGCTGCTCAGCACTACGTGGTGCAGGACCTCATTCCGAGCACCCCTCGTCGATGTGCATCTGGGCTCTGCCTGGACACATTTAACGACATATGGGGGTGGGAAGTGGGGGTCCTCTCGTTGGGGAAGTTCCATCTTGAATTCTGGCTTCCAAAGCCCACCCACCTCCAGTCAATGTTATCGTTCACTGAGCAGGAGAGCACGGCTTTCCATTTACAATGGCTCTGTCCCTGCTCAACATGGCAGCCACTAACTCTCTGGGGACTGTCCGGCCACTCCTTTCCGGGCAGAGCGTCCCTAGGCCCCTTAGAGATCAAGCACGGTGCACTCGGCAGGCATTTGGTGCCCTGCCACCCCCTTCTTGGGGCTCTCCTGCCCGCCACCACCCATCACGGGGAATCCGGTCTCACACCGCAGAGGCAGGTGGCTAGATCGACACATTCAAATAGTAGAAATCTGCTTGTTTTGACCACCCCAGTTCTTTTGTTTTTAATTAGTAGACCCTCATTTTTCTCAAAGAATCCCATGGCTCAATATAACATTAACTAAAGCGTTGGCCAACTTTTCCCCACTGGATTCTCGATTCTTCTGACAGAGGACAGACAGAACAACACTGTGCAGGGACAGTCTCCTTCTGACCCCACAGAAAGGCCACACGCCTTCCAAGAGGAGCTAACCTGACGTCCCAGACTAAAGAATTCCAGCCTCTCACTGACAGGACTTCCCCCTGAAACTGGAAGCCTCATCTTGTGTACAAATCTCTTCGGTCTCCCCCGCTCACAGGGAGGGTGCATACAGAGGGGTAAGTGGAGCCTGTCTCCTTGGCTGGCGCCGTTTCTTAGAGACCCTCTGCCAACGGCCTCGGCTAGAGGGTGTGCTAGGGCTGGGGACAGTTCTTGGCCGGCCTGTGACACAGGACACAGAGTACACGCCCTTGAGCGCACCACAGCCCTCGAATCTGGAGATGGCGGTGGTTGTGCCAAAAAAGAAGGCATTCGCTGTGGTCGCATGTGGTACAAAGTGTCTGCAACCAGGGGTGCCTGGGTGGCTCAGTCGGTTCAGTGGCTGACTTCGGCTCAGGTCATGATCTCACAGTTCATGGGTTCAAGCCCTGCGTCGGGCTCTGTGCTGACAGCCCAGAGCCTGGAGCCTTCTGTGTCTCCCTCTCTCCCTCCCTAATATAATTAAACATTAAAAAATTTTTTTTCTTAAAAAGGGTCTGCAACCCAAGGAGCAACTATGTGTCAGGATTTTCAGGGCCTCGCTTTATAAACGATCCCCTGCCTGCTCCTTCGACTGCTATTGAAACCTGTAGTCAAAAGGCCTCCACACCCTCCACGAGGCTGCTGGGAGTAGGCGCCAGGGTGCGGGCTCACGAGGGAGAAGACGGGCCTCCGTTAGCCTCAAGGGTTTCCACCGCAGGGATGAACACGTCTGGTTCTCCCGAAACGGGTACTCGAAACAAGGGGAGTCACGGGAATACTTTCCATTGAGACACCCACTGTGTGAGGGAAGAGAGCGCCCCGAGCTAGGCTGCTCTCTCTTCCTCCCTGGCTCAGAGCGCCCTGGGGGGGGGGGGGGTAGGACGTGGGATCCCGACAGACCGCAGCATGGGGGCTCGCCAGCCCTGTGGCTGCGGTTCCCGCTCTGCCGCGTCCCAGCCTGGAGTCCTGGGGTAAACGACTTGCTGCCTGGGAGCTCGCGTTTTCCCATGTGTCCCGGTCCGTGTACTGCTTGGTGTGCTGCATCAGGCTCAGCGGGTGCGCCTCAGCGCCGGGCCTGTGGTGGGTGACATTGGCCCTTCTGCCCGCTGCCACCACGGATGCCTTCTGCCGGGCATACCACATGCCCTGTCCCGTCTGCCTCAGGGAGCCTTCCTTAGCTCCCAGGTGCCCTGCTATAGCCCCGTATAGAAATT
Organism: Hyaena hyaena; assembly: GCF_003009895.1. Classification (NCBI taxonomy): domain Eukaryota; kingdom Metazoa; phylum Chordata; class Mammalia; order Carnivora; family Hyaenidae; genus Hyaena; species Hyaena hyaena. The sequence goes on from NW_024080823.1 coordinate 1,083,869, forward strand.
GTACACATGTTTCTAACACTGCACCTGTCACACTGTATTTATGAATGGTTTTAATATGCCCGTCTCTCCGACTAGAACATTGACCTCTACGCCAGGTGGACTGCAGGAAAGCCCTCTGCAGCAGAACCAGTAGGGGGGGGGGGGGAGAGAGAGAGAGAGAGAGAGAGAGAGAGTGAGTGTGTGTGTGTGTGTGTGTGTGTGTGTGTGTCCCTTCTCTCTGGTGAGAGAGATGGATATTTATTTTAAGAATTGGCTCACATGATTATAGAGGCTCAGTAAGTCCAGTAGAGCAGGCCAGTGAGCCAGAGACCCAGGAAAAACGTGTAGGTCAAATCTAAAGGCAGTTTTCTGGCAGATTTTCCTCGTTTTTACTGTAGGTCAGGTTTCCCCCCCCTCCCCATTAAGGTCTTTGACTGATTAGATGAGGCCCACCCCCTAAAGAGTGTCGTCTGCTTTACTCAGAGTCTATGGATTCGTTAATCTCATCCAAAACACACCTTCGCAGAAACATCAAGAATAGTGTTTGGCCAAGTATCTGGGTACTGTGGCCCAGCCAAACAGACACGTGAAATTAATCATCACAACCTATGAGCCCCGATGAGGTCAGGGGGCAAGAGCAGAAAGGCTGGAGTCAGGAAGGAAGTGAGGCGGGGCGGGCACTCCAGGCACCTGGCACCCTGCAGAGCTGCCTGATGACAGCCTGTCCTGGGAACCGTACAAGTGCCAGAAAGTGTCACTTCGGCATGGAACGCAGACAGACGGCAGTGGGGCCGAGGATCATGCAGCACGTCCACCGCCCTGGTCACTCTGCTGTCTGTTAACTGGGGCAGCTGGTCACTGCGGCCAACCTGCCCAGGGGGCGTGAGACGAGCTGGGGGACACAGTGCTGAACGCGTCAGATCTCTGAGAAGGCAGGACCATGCCCCCACATCCCAGGGCCGGGCACGCCAGCAAACAGGCTACTCGGGAAGCATTTATTCAAAGGACTGAGTGTTCCCTACGAGGCATTACATAAAGTGAACCCCCTCCCGTCCCCAGTGAGCTTCACTGCAAAGGACATACTAAGGTGGCAGGGGCCACCGGGGGCTGTGTGGGGACAGAGGGCCCATCCAGAGTAAATCCTGCTCTGGGGCAGGTCCATCCTAGCAACTGCCTGAAGCCTGTGCTCAAGCTGACGCAAGTCTGGGGTCGAGCTGGAGATCCCGGCCCCAGGCTGAGCGGAGGGTCCCCCAAGCCCCCGGGGAGAATGGGATGGTCCCTCTGAGCAGTCACGTTTGCCCAGAGCACGTGCACCTTCCCTGCTGGGGCAAAGGGATGCTCCACTGAATCTTCCCATGAATCCTCCTCTGGCTCAGGGAAAGAAGGGAGGGCAAATCCCCTGCGCCTGGGGCCTGGGGCTGCAGCCAGGCAGGGGCAGCGAGGTGGGGTCAGCTGTGACCGACCGCAGGGCCGGCAGGCCTGACAGCTGGGAGAAGGTAGCCTGAGCAGCACGGCGGGAAAAATCAGGCGGGATCAGGATCTGTCCCTCGGGGGCCACATTCTGTGTTCGCCGGCCCCCACCTTCTCCATTTGTGCCCTCCGCACCCTGGCCGATCCCAGCGGCTGAACACCTCATACCCTCCCGGTAGCAAAGCTCAGCCACTGCTTCGGAGACACGTGTCAGCACCCGCTTGGACCACAGCAGAGCCAGCGAGCAGGTGGCAATGCCAGGGGCCGCCCGCGCTCCTGACAAATGCTCACTTAAGCAGCTGGCTCTTGATGGCTTGCGAAGAAGGACTTCCTCAATATGGGGCTTAGGACAGACAGCTGGCCGGTCGGGGGTGGGAGGGGGCTTCCGGGACCACCGCACAGTGGGTTCTCAAGAAAGACAGCAGTCACCTCTTGGGCCCCACTCTTCTGGTAAAGTCTCTGGCCAACACTGTCGGGGCCTGAGCCTCGATCAGCGTTTCCTGCTGCTACTTAACCAGAAGGGCCGGACGGGACAGGAGAAGCATGCAGGGCGGTGCCGGCTGCTCATCAGTCACCGCGTGGATGGTCTCCCCTTGGCCTCCTGGGCCCATCCCAGTGCTCACCTGGATGATGAAGCCGGTGGAAGAACACTGCCTGACCCAGAGGCTGAATTTCCGCTTTTTCCTCTTTCGCAGTTCCCGCTCTGTGCACGTGGCGATGAACACAGGGTCCTCGTCAATCAGGGGTTCATGTAGCACCTGCCAGGGATGAGAGAGAGAGAGCAGAGAGGCTCAGCTCTCGGGAGGCAGCGCGCACAGGGGGTCATCAGCTGTGGCCTCGATTCTAGTCTCTGCCTTTGACCAGCTGTGCGACCTTGGCTAAGCCACATTTCCCCTCTGATCCTGGCTCTCCTCATCTATAAAAGGGTAGTATCAATATTTACGCCAGCATTTTGGGGAGGACTAAGTAAGGAGCCATAGGCAAGGCACTTAGTACAGGCGCTGACATATGGTAGGTATTTAGTAAATGGAAATTTAAAAAGTAACTTAATTTTTATGTATTTATAAAACACACATTTTTATACATTTATACAGTATATACATTTTAAATATACTTATAATCATCTTATTACAATAATAAGATTATTCAGATTATTATTATTGATTATTATTATTATTATTATTATTAGGGGCTGAAGGTTCCCAGGGCACGCTCTCACTGGACATGGCCACCTGTCAGGAAAGACCTTTCCACTGATGGGCAACCCCAGCTGCTCAAAAGTTCTTTCCCTCACGGACTCAAAATTTACCTACATTTAACCTGAGCCTATTGATCTGCCTTCTGTCCCTGTGAGAAACAAAGAAAAGCATATACTATTTCTGTAGGTATTCCAGACGGCCCTCACATTGGCCCACAACCTCTTTGTATCCCGGGCCGAGCAATCTCTCTCTAAAATCAGCCCCTGACACGAACCCGGGGCCTGTGACCTTGTGGCCACCACCCAGCCTCTGGTTTTCCTCTGCATCATCATGTCCTTCCAGACTCTGGATTCCTGAAGCAATTTTTAAACTTATTTCACCTATTTGTTTCTTTATAACATGGTATTAAGATGTTTTCCATGACAAGGCTATAAAGTAAAAAGAAATAGCATAATAAATAAACAGGCTAAATGGAGGGGTCAAAGTTTTATGTCTCTAAAAGCTAAAGGTTTTCCGAGGAGACTTTTGGGTAAATTTAGGAAACTGCCACCCCTCTCCCGCAAGTCCTATTTCAAGCTCAAGTATGAACTGGCATGTGTGTGTCTGGATTTCATCGAAACGAAGAATGCGGGAAGCAGGAGGATTTCAAGAACCCTAATGCCCTAGACGAGGGGCCAGTAAACGGTGCTGGAGTCTGCCCACCACCTGTTGTAAATAAAGTTTTATTGGGACCTGCCACGCGCATTCACTTACATATTGTCAGCGGCTGCTCCTGGCCTACGATGGCAAAACTGACAAGTGCCTCGGGGACCACGTGGCTCATGAAGACCATGAAGTGGTCACGTACCAACTGTCCGGCCACTGACAGCAAAAGTGTACCATCTCGCTCCCCATCAGTGCTTTTGGAACTTTAATGGACAGACTAGTCACCAGGGATCTTACTAACAGGTGAATTCTGATTTTTAGTAGGCGTGGGGCAGGGCCAGAGTTTCTGCATTTCCAACAGGTTTCTAGCGATGTCAGAACGCAGGTTGACGAGGGCAGACTGGAGGACAGTACTCAGCAACTGTGATTTGGACAGTACCTTCTCACCTGTCCGTCAAGGCTACCTTGAACTCCATTAAAAACAACAGCACACTTGTAGCATTCAGTCTGGCCCCCTTCAGTTTACCTGCTGTTGAAAGCATGTGGACATTAAACTTGGCCTCCCCTCTGTCTTACGCTTATGAACGGGAGGGCTGAAGAGGCTGCAGGCCACAGGCCCTCATACCTTGCCGACTCTGTGGGCTCATAAAACATTCAAAGCCCCATTTGGAACCATGGGAGCAAAACGGACAAGACACACACACACACACACACACACACACACACACACACACACAGAGTGGGGGAAATGGAACAGAGGGGGAAGGGGAAAGACGGCAGAAAGAAGGCCTTTCTGCTGGCTGCGTATTCCCTGCTCAATCAGCTCTGCTGAAGACACGTGTCCTATTCACCCCCACCAAAGCCACAGTCCGTAAAACAGCCCTCTCTTCCTCCTCTTCAGAAAGCCAGCGTACCTCTAGTCCATGTGCATTTTCATAAAATCAGGACGCATTTATATTTCATCACGTGCCTTGCCCATGCAAACTCTGCGTGAAAACTACCCAGGGAAAACCGCGTCTCCCTCCTCCACGCTCCCCATTGGCCAGCATCTCTCTGCTCCCCAAACGTATTTCCCGAGTCCCCTTCTGTGGATGACAAGCTCATTTCGGGGTGCGGCGGGAGGTTATGGGAGTGGAAAGACAAAGCAACCACTTGTTACTTGTATACTCCCTCCCTGAAAATATTCTATGGAACCCCTCCCTGGTTCTGAGGAAATGAAGCATCTCTCTGTTTTGCACTTGTGTGCACAGCCCTGTGTGGCCGCGTGCGCGTGACACGTGGCCGCATGGGTGGCTGTTAGACTGAGAACCGTCAGATTTCTGAAGGCTCTGCAAAAGCTCCAACTCATCCGAGAGGGTCACGCTTGATGGAAGGGAAAGGCTCCATGGAAGGCAGGGCTGGGGGCATGTGTGGGAGCAGAGTGCAGGGTGACGCCTGGGAGCCACAAGCATTTCCACCCCCACATGCCAGAGAACTCTTCCAACTGCCCTCAGCAGGCAGAGTGTAGACCCGTCAGAGGGGCCTCGAGGCTCTGGGGTGGCAGGTGGGAACTCAACCAAACTCACTGTTCTGTCACGTTCTACCCTGACGATGGCTCCAGAGCCCAAGGGGGGACCTTTCATCGAGCAGAAAAGCTGGAGAACCAGGAAACCTTTACAATTCCTAGCTTCTTCAAACCTCCTGATGGCTAACGGCACATGAAAAGATGCTCAACGTCACTCATCATCGGGGAAATACAAATAAAAACCACAGTGAGATGCCACCTCACACCTGTCAGAATGGATAACATCAACAACTCAGGCGACAACAGATGTTGGCGAGGGTGCAGAGAAAGGATCTCTCTTGCACTGCTTGTGGGAGTGCAAACTGGTGCAGCCACTCTGGAAAACAGGATGGATGTCCCTCCAAAACTACCCTATGACCCAGCAATTACACTACTAGGTTTACCCAAAGGGTAAAAAAATGCTGATTCAAAGGGACACAGGCACTCACCCCAATCCTTAGAGCAGTGTTATCAACAACAGCCAAAGTATGGAAAGAGCCCAGATGTCCTTCGACTGATGAACGGATAAAGAAGATGTGGTAGGGGCACCTGAGTGGCTAAGTCAGTTAAGCATCCGACTTGGCTCAGATCATGATCTTGCGGTCTGTAAGTTCGAGCCCCGCATCGGGCTCTGTGCTATCAGCTCAGAGCCTGGAGCCTGCTTTGGATTCTGTGTCTCCCTCTCTTTCTGCCCCTCCCCCACTCATGCTCTCTCTCTCTCTCTCTCTCTCTCTCTCTCTCTCTCTCTCTGTCTCAAAAATGAATAAACATAAAAAAGAAAAAGATGCGGTAGACGTAATGATGGAATATTACTTGGCAATCAAAACAAATGAAATCTGGCCATTTGCAGCAACGTGGATGGACGTAGAGGGTATTATGCTAAGTGAAATAAGTCAATAAAGAGAAAGACAAATAACCATATGATTTCACTCATATGTGGAATTTAAGAAACAGACAGATGGACATAGGGAGATAGAAGGAAAAATAAGATAAAAACAGAGAGGGAGACAAACCATAAAAGACTCTTAAATACAGGGAACAAACCGAGGGCTGCTGGGGGGGAGGTGGGGGCATGGACTAGATGGGGGATGGGCACTAGGGAGGGCACTTGTAGGGATGCGCACTGGGTGTTACATGTAAGGGATGAATCACCAAATCTACTCCTGAAACCATTATTACACTAGATGTTAACTAACCGGGATTTAAATAAAAGTTTTTACAAAAGAAAGAACTTCTAGAGTCTTTAGTCAAGGAGCAGAACAGGAAGTCTTTCTAGGGGGCAGACGCATCGCTGAGAAGAGAAGCAGGGCAGGAATGGAGCATATGTGCTGATGCTGGAGGCCAGAGGCAGATGCCCCTCACCCCGGCGTGGGCCCGAAGGACGGAAGGTCCGGCTCTGCACAGAAAGCCCAGTGCTCTCCAGTGCACACGGGGTCAGGCTGCCTCTCTGCAAAGGAAGGGTAGAAGGATGCGTAGCAGCCCCCAGCTAGCGGCAAGACCTGACCCTGGTCAAAATCAATCACACACTGCGGTTCATGATTTCATCTCCCTTGGCTGACCCTCTGGCGCCTACGGTCACAGAGCTGGCTCAGTGGTGCCCACAGTCAGGAGGAAGATGGAAGAAGATGAGAGAGAACAATGGCATCTGATGACCAGCCAGCTGGAAAACCGGTCCAAGGGACTCGGACTTTCCCTCTGCCTCGGGTTCCTGTCTGTTGGGCGGAGCACAGTGGGTATTCTGTTTGCCCTCAAGACTCACTCTCCACCCCTCCTGCCCTGCACTGTGGCCTTGTAAACCACACCATCCAGGCCTCTGTTCCCAGCATGGGTTCCCAAGGCCAAGTCGGAGGCCTGAGCAGGAGAAGGAGGCAGCCCCCCGCCTGCCCGCGCCCTCACCTCCGGGCTTCAAGGCGCACGCCCTCTCCTGGGCCCATGGCCGAGACCAGTTTCCCACTGTTGCCACGAGCGTAGCCATGTCCCTTCACCCTGACCACACGCCATCCAGTCCCCGCCTCCAGTCCTCTTCAGCTGCCCTTCTAGAACACAGGATTTGCTTCCTGCTGGGATCCTGACCAACACATAGGGCGCTGGATACAGAACAGTAGCAAACCGCAGACACAACTTCACAGACACCACGGTAAACATAAAAATCAAATACAGAGTATATTTTTTAAAAAAGGAAAGAAGAAAAAAGCCCCAACATGACCCCAAACAAAGACTTCTCATAGGACCCTCTTCTTCCTCTCAGCCTCGCCAACCTGGAAACAAAGAATGGGTGTGGGGGCGAGGAGAACATGAGGGCAACTCCGGGCTCTCAGGGGTCCTGGGCTCCTCGCTGCGCACCTGAGCCATGCAGGGGGAGGAGGGAAGAGCTGCCCACGCGAGCCGCAGTCCAGATACTATTGGCTTGGGAATGGGCCGGGCCAGGAAGGGACAGGCCTGTGATCTCAGCACTGGCTGCTGGGCACCCCAGCGTCCCCACAAGCTACCCCGGGCTCCAGGGACACATGCACACATGCTAACTGCCCTGGGTACAGGTCTCAGGGTATCGGACACTGCAGTTTCAGAAGGGAGACAGCACGAGGCTGGCTCATGGCAACACACAACACACATGACTATAACCCTGGATAAGGCTGGCCTGGTCCTGGGGCTAGAAGGATCCTCGGCAACCTTATCTTTAGGCTGTTAAATATCAATCATCCAAGCAGCTGGTTGGTATATTCTCTAGAGCTACTCAGGCCGCAGCCTCCTCCAGTGGCTCTTCAAAGGTCTGGCCCCAACGATGGTCAGAATATTGTATTCTACCCCTTGCACGCAGCCGGAAGGGCTCTGGTTTGGTTCATGTTCAACCAGGCACATATTCAGGGTAACAAAAACGAATGTGCCTGGCCCTGTTATTTGGTCCTGCAGGGCCTGAAGGCGGGGCCTGTGTCCCCAGAAGAGCCCACCTCCTATTTGGAAGGTAAGAGACACAACTGGAGACAAGAAAGAATGGCCCGTGGCTGCCCTATTAGTAGTAGGGAGATGCAGGGAAGGGGGAACCGCCACAGGCCTGCGGGCCCCGCACTGGGCCCCGGAGACTCCGTTTGTCGGCTAAGGCAGAGAGAAGAGGGAAAAGCTTTCTGGGCGCCAGAAAGAGCACTGCAAACACCTGGAAATCATAATGAGCCCAGCACATTCACAGCACAGCAGGGGAAGCGCTTCCAGAGATTGTTTTAAGGCTCCCACAGACCTGAAATAGGGCGAGATCTTCCCCCACAAAAGTCCTGTGATTTTCAGCTGTGCAGAGAAAAAAGGCAAGATACAGAGTCAGGGAAAGAGAAAAATATCAAAAAGAATTTGAGGTTTACGAAGAAGGCCCTTAAAGGAAAGGCATGAGGAAGAGTGGGTAGATGGATGGCTATTTAAACGCATGAATAAAAATGATGTGAACTTCAGTTTCCGCACTGAACAGGCCAAAAGGAACCGGACTCACGTGGGCCAAAAATCTCCAAAAGTTTTGGGTAGAGGCATCTTGGAAAGAAGCTGGTTTGTGAGAGCAGCAGAGCAGTTTGGGGGATGATTCTGGAACCCCTCTCTCACCACAGCCAAGCGTACTTGCCACAGGTCAATACCAGAAGGCAGCGACTCAGGAGCCGAGGGCCCACAGAGCCTTCTAGGACCAGTTAGGGAAGTTGGGGAGGTGTTGGGGGAGGGGCCCTAACAGTTAGGTCTGGGGCTCTATGGAACTCTGGTACGAAGGCCCTGCCAGTGACAGCGTGCCAGGTGGATCTCCCCACCCCTGGACCTGAGTGACGAGTAACTCCCAGTTACCTGCAGGGCAGCTGAGATCTAGCTTCTTTCCCTCTGTCACCCACAAGGCTTCAGCCCCTCCCACCAGCCCAGGAGTACATACATACTCAGAAAACACGGGAAAGCTACCATCAGAGGTTCTTCTCAATCTAAGAAAATTGGGCACTCAGGTGGCTCAGGTGTTAAACATCCAATTACCGCTCGGGCCATGATCTCACAGTTGGCAGGCTCAAGCCCTGCCTGGGGCTCTGTGCTGACAGTGTGGAGCCTGCTTAGGATTCTCTCTCTCTCTCTCTCTCTCTCTCTCTCTCTCTCTCTGCTCTTCCCCAACTCATGCTTTCTTTCTCGCAAAAGAAATGAATAAACTTAAACATGTATATATAAGAAACTTACAGGCCTGGAAAGCAGATCATTTGGAAAGAAAATGCCATTTAGGGGAGAGAGGGGGGAGGAAAGGGGGAGGCAGCTGCAGAAGCCCGCTTTCTGAGGTCTCTGTGGCATGGGCCCGTGAGTCCATCACCCCCTGCACTCCGAGGTGGGCCGGAGAGGCAGGATAGGGGAGAGCCTGGGGCACCCCCCACAGGCCTCACCTGGGTTTGGGAAGGCCTGAAGGCAGCGTCGAAGCCGTTCTGCAGGGAGTCAAGGAAGGGCTGGACCTTGTAGAGGCCGTGCGTGGTCTGGCTGGAGCGGAAGGCCACCACGTGGAAGTACTTGAGGATCTTCTCGAAGCGGGCCTGGCTCATGACCAGGGCGAGGCTCCTGTTGCTGTAGAAGCCGCCGCTCCAGATGCTGAGGACCGACTCGCAGTGGGAGATGCTGGTGGAGATCATGTAGCCCAGGAACGCCTTCATCTCCGTCAGCGTCACCTCGGCCCAGGCGCCGTCGCTGCCGAAGCGCTCCTGGAACTTCTTGGCGTACATGTTCGTCTGCACCACCATGTTCTTGAGCACGTTGTCGGGGACAAAGAGCTGGAAGAAGTCCATGGCACTTGCGCTGGGGGGCATCTTTCGGGTTGGACCTAAAACACAGCAGGCCGGGGGTTCACGGCTGCGACCACCACCGCAGGGGGCTCCGCGGGGTGCACCCTTCCCCCGCCCCCTTCTGCTGAGCAGCTGGCTGGCCTGCGCGCCCCCGCCTCCCCCACCACGGAGCGTCCGTCCCCCACCCTGGACGGCGGCACGCGCGCCCCCTGCAGCCCGGACCCTGCACCTGCAGGCCCTCCCTCCACCGGGCATCCCGGCCCCGCCTTTCTTCCCTGTCCAGCAAATTCAGACACAGGGACGCAGCGGAGGGAGGAGACGCACGCAAGGACACGCTGAACCTAACACAGCGGCTTCACTGTGACTTTCTGGCTTTCGCTTTCTGGTAAGTTGACTTCTGTAAGTAAGAATGCTTTCACCCCTCGGGCCCTGAAAATTTCCACCCGGGAGAGACTGCAATGTTTATTTCCTGGTATTCTCCACGTGGCGATTTGGAATTTACTGGTGAATGAATCTAAAGGGGCTTGTTTAGGTAATTTCACCAATGTAATAAAAAGCTCACATTTCTGACTAATGCAGGGACAACCTTTTGAAATACATAAACACACACACATCCACCCTTAAGAGATATGGCTTTCAGTCCCATATATAGTGTCTTAAGCCAGGCTAACAGGATGAAGAGGTTTGTAGACCAGCTTTTTTTATTAAAAAAAAAAATTTTTTTTTTAAAGTAATCTCTACACCCAACTTCGGGGCTTGAACTCACAACCGGAGGGTCACACCTGTACCAACCGGGCCAGCCAGGTACCCCTTGAGGAGACCGGCTTTGCAATTTCTAATCAAAGCCATGCACGTGCTTCAGATTTTTAACCACCACCACCCCCAACCTTTCTCTACTACTGATCTAGGCAGTCTCTGAAAAACAAGTTTTTTCCACAGCAAAATAAGCCTGGCAATGTACACCTGACAGCCCAGGTTTCAGATCAGATCGATTGGGGAGGTGAAACCCTGAATTTACTTCTAGCTAAATGCACAGTCTTAGATAAATTTCCTCTTTCCCACGTGGAAAGCGGAACACCTGCTTTGCAAGGATTTTACGAAAACTTGGAAACCTTTACTGAGATGTGATCAGCAGAAATCCACTGCCTTGGGCTCCGGGCTTTCGAATGCTCTCATTGCCCTCATTTTACAGAAGAGAAAACTGAAGCCTAGAGAGTGAAGTGACCATCATATTCACTGTCACCAACCAGGTTTTGGAAGGGCACCAGGCGGTCCCGGTGCCGCTGGCGCCTAGCTGCTTTCGGAGGCGGCGGCCCTGGCTGAGGGGCCCTGGTGAGCAAGCACGGCCTGCGGCCCACAGCCCCACACATGCTCTTAGTGGAAATCATTTTATTTCAGCGAAGCCTTGCAGCCTCCGGTGGGTGAGGCCATAAATTATTCAGGGATAGCGCTCAAAGAGGAGGAAAACCAGCATTTTAATTGCTACATCATGCTGAGTCAGCAGAATGACATTTTCGCTTCCAAAAGTTATCTTTCAAGTAATTTTGCCTCCCAGGCTATTTCAAAATGGATTCTCACAGCAGACTTGGACCTGGCCAACTGTTTAATGAAGAAACCTGCAAGTTGCAGGCTCCCTCGTATCTGTTCAGTTTGGATTTACAGGCATCCCCTGCGGCCTGTTTGAGCTGTTCTGATTCTTCGTATGCAAAAGTGCAGGCACAGACTGGGAAGGAATGGGGGAAAAGCGGAAGGCAGAAAGCGCGATTCAGTAGATTCAACCCGTATCACCACACCAACCTATTTAATAATATGGCCCTGGGGGTGGGCAGCACTGCCCGCCAAGACAAGACTCTCTTACATTTGCCTCATTCACAGGAGCTTTTCCAGATATTACCCCACGTGATCCTCACAGCATCCTTGTGAAGTATCACCCCTTTCTGCAGGTACGGAAGTAGAAGGCCGGAAGTACCGGGATCCCACCCAAGGTCACTCACTCGTACGTGCCTTATACTTGGGGCAACCTTCTTCCCACCTGGCCCAGAGCCGGTCTGAGAGCACCTTTGCCTGCTGTCATCAGGGACACGCCACTTCTGCTCTCGCGAGTGGACAAGAGGAATGTGGCTGTCTGATACACAGTGCATACACACAGCTTAAGCAGGTGTGCGGCCTCCAAACCCCGCAAGCTCCATCTACATCCGGCATGCACACATTTCACAGCGGGCAAGGCAGGGTTACAGTGCACAGCCAGAAAGACTTCTGAAGGGAGAAAAATGCCAAGGGAGTATGGAATTGGGGGTGGGGATGGGGGCGGGTGGTAGGAAGGAGCTGCAGCAGGAAGAGCAAGTGTACCTGGGTTTACCTTCATGTCTGCAGAGCAGGGATGGGGCTCTGCGTGTTGAGGATGCATTGCCAGGCTAGAGACTCATACCATCGCCTCCCTTCTCTCCCCTCTACACCCCACCATGTCACTCTCCAAGCCCATCCACCATTGCCCAGCTGGCTCCCTCGGCCCCCAGGGGTCGCCTGCTCCCTCAATCCCAGCATGCCACAGCAGGCCCACAGCGTAGCATCAAGAACAGTTCAGTGATGCTCAGATCCCCCAAAGAGATTCCCCCACTCCCCCAAGGTAGAAACCAACCCCCTCTTTCCAGGAGCAGCATCTGCAAAAGCACATGTCCTGTTCAGGGGGTGGATTGCAACGCAAGGGCAGTTAGCGGAATCGCTTATTGAGAGAACACTCGTGAGTGTCTTATTGATCCTGGGAATAGAAAGGAGTAAGACCCAATGCGCTCTCCCCAGGAGTTCTCGGTGCAGGGATAAGGGCAGGGAGCAGACAGTGATCCAGTGATGTCAGGCTGGGGAGAGGCCAGTGCTCACAGGAGGGACGCTGAGTTCAGATCCTGGGGAGAGGGGGTGGAAGAGCCAGGTGAGATGGCTCTAAAGACTGGCAGCTGCAAAGGGGTGGGGGCAGGGAGGTTACAGAGGATCTCAGGCAGTGAGAACATCTCCCGCAAAGGCCCTGCATTTAGCAGACTGTGCAAGAGAGAAGACTGGCTGCAAGCACTGAGGTGCAGGGGCCTGGACCCGCCCCCCTCCCCGCCCAAGCAAGGCGAGAAGGACTGTGAGCGCCTCGGATCATGCTCCAGCTTCAGGAGGAAGCGCTGCTGCAGGCGGTGTGTGGGGAGGGCCTCAGGCTGTTCCCAGGGCCAGTGAGCCCTGGGGGGACCAGAGGGGTGGTCACACAGCTTCCTCTCCCGGCTCCCTCAGCTCTGCACACTGCATGGTGCTCAATCTCCATACAGGTAAGCTGGGCAGGGGGAGCAGGCTGCGAGTGAGCCGGGGTACTGCAGGGGACCCAAACCCTGGGGCCTCATCAATTTCTCGTTTCCACTTGAACCAGAACACACACTATCTTACAACATGCTGTTATCTTACAACACGTGTGTCCAGGCTGAAACTCCAGATCCTCACTGTCCTCTCCCTGGGTGCCCCTCCCCGCCAGTCCCTCAGACACCGAAACCACCGTAGGGTCCTGTGCTGCTGCTTCCACGCGGGACTACTGTGTGTCATCCACCAGCCCCTGCTCCAGCCTGGGCTGCCTCCACCTCTGGCCCGGAAGACAAAAATGGCCTCCCCCAAATGGTTCACAGCAATGAGAACAATTGCTAAAAGAACATAAACCAGGTCACTACAGTCCCCTGCTTCATTTGAACACCCATGGGAGCCCCCACTGCGTTCAAGCAAATCCATGTTCCTTACCAAGTGCTCAGGGCCCTGCATGGCCTGGTCACAGCTACCCACCCCCATCGTAGGCTGCGCTCCAAGTCCAGGCAACCACAAGGTGTGCAGATAGAGCTGGGGGCAGGCCCCGGCTCTGGCAAGCTCCTCCCACCGCCCGGCCTGCCCCCACGCAGGCCCATCTGCAGGAAGCAGGCCTTCCTTGTGACAGACAAAGCGCCCCAGCCACAAGCAGAGAGCCAGTCCTGTCCATGTCCAGCCCGACTATGACTCCTTTCTGCATGTATCAGAGCCTACGGTTGTTTGGTCAGGGGCTTACACACCTGTTTTGGTCTGCCTCTGCTGTCCCCCTCTGACCTGGCTGCAGTGTGACGGCCAACGTGAAGGCTGACTGTCGCGGTGCTCTAAGCCCCGCCCATAGTATGCTGGACACACCTGTTGACAAGGTGGATAGAGTGGGTGATGGGGAGGGCAGATGCCACGGCCCACTCAGGAGGAAGGGCATCTTTGCTGAGCCCCATGGAAAGGATCTAGTTTCCTGGACAACAGCCCATGTTGATGTCTGATAAGGGAAAGAGAGGGGTGCCTGGGGGAGGCTCAGTCGCTTAAGCAACCAACTTCAGCTCAGGTCATGATCTCATGGTCCGTGGGTTCAAGCCCTGCGTCCGGCTCTGTGCTGACAACTCGGAGCCTGGAGCCTGCTTCGGATTCTGTGTGTGTGTGTGTGTGTTTGTGTGTGTGTGTGTGTGTGTCTGCCCCTCCCCTGCTTGTGCTCTGTCTCTCAAAAATAAACAAACATTAAAAGAAATTAAAAAAGAAAAAGGGAAGGAGTGCCAGACACATCAGCGTGCAGGAGGAAGGCTATATGGCCAGATTGGATGGAGCTAGGAGTACAATATAGGTCAGCAGGGCTCAACTCGACTAGCTGGGCAGGGGGCCCGGGGCTGGGCACAGCTCTGCACATGCCTCCCTGACGACCTCCGTGAGGTTTAAGAAGAAGGGTCAGCCTTAAGTCCTGGCATGGGAGACCACCTGGGAATTTGGAACATTTGATCACTGGGCAGAATGTGGCTGGGGGTGCATCACTGATGGCTACCCGTCCCCAGCTGGCGTGGGCTGGCTCCCTGTCTTATTTTGTTCAATTTCCTCCCTCTCTGAGCTGGTGGAAACACCTCGGAACTCTTCTCGGCCCTCCCTGTCTACGGCTGCTGGTTAGATGACCATGTCCAGGCCACATAACATCTCTGCACCCTGGTTTCCTTACCTATCCAGGGGGGTAAGAAGCAGCATTGAGTGAATGAAAGCCACAGGACTTTGCACACAGGCCACGGCTCATCCCGGCCAGTCCACCATGACCCCCACTGGCTGTGAGGGTCCCGTAGGAGCAACCCCTACCAGCTTTCACGGTGCCCACTTCACGACCACAGCTGCATGTGGCCCTGATCCCCTCCTTCACACTATGGAAGAAAAGTGTGTTTGTTTTTTTTTAATTTCTTTTTAATGTTTATTTATTTTTGAGAGAGAGAGAGAGAGAAATAGATAGTGCATGAACAGGGGAGGGGCAGAGAGAGGGAGACAGAGAATCCAAAGTAAGCTCCAGGCTCTGAGCTGTCAGCACAGGCCTGACGCTTGAACCCACAGACCGTGAGATCATGACCTGAGCTGAAGTCGGACGCTTAACTGACTTGAGCCACCCAGGTGCCCCAAAAAGTGAGGTTTTCTAAAGTCCAACCTTCTAGAGACAAAAGCATTCATTTTGAGATGAGAAGGGCATTTTGCATAAGCTGGCATTTGGGAGGCATCAACTGTCGGCAGCTCTGTGCCACAGAGAAGGGGCCCTTCATATTCTGAATTAAGGGTTTAAAATACTGAAATAATTATCTCCAGGCAAAATCAAGCAGATATAAAAATATAATAGAACATCCTGCATTATCACCAAAATATTCCTCTCAGCTGAGATGTGAAAAAAAAACAAAACAATCGAGATATTACATTCTGTAAAAGGGTAACGTAGGAAATAGCCGAGCCATTGTGCTCAGTGCCGGCTGCAGCTGGGCCTTTATCTTGGGCTAAACTAATCCTTGTGTCCATCTCTCCACTTGTTTCTTTCCTCCCCCCGCCCATGGCTGACGTGCAGGACGAGCTGTCTATCTGACGAGCTGCTGAGGGCCCAGGTCTCAGCCGCAGATTCCAGCCACAAGGCTTCGTTCCTTGTTCAACCTCGTGGCTCATGGCTACATGACTGGTAACAAATGTCATTTATAGCCAGACCAAGGAACGTCCATGCAGCGGTGGGAGCCTCGGGTAGGAGTCCAGGCCGTGTTCCTGACCTCCCCAGGGCTCAGCCTCCCCATTTGGGTGGCCCAATGGGGTCACGTGCACCTGTCTCACCGGGCAGCTGGGGCCGCGTCCAGATCCCCTTTCTGCTTGGGTCTGACCTGCAACGCTGACCCACGACGTACCAACACGGGCTCAGATTAACTCAGTCCTTGACATGGCGCTTTCCCACTGGAGGACACGTGAAGCTCCTAGCCACCTTCCAGCCACTCGCCAGGCCGTTAGAGAACGTGCAGGAACCTGGCCAGTAAACCCAAGTATAGCCTCAGTCACGTAATTTATCGGTTGCAAGTCTTCCTTGTCAGGAACAGTAAGAGTAAACTGTGCGTGTGCGCGTGTGTGGCCTCCCTCAAGCTGACACAGCATGTGATGGGCAAAGAACCGGCAGTACAATGACAATTCTGGAACATGACACCTGAGGTGACGCCGTTCACAGGAAACACGGGCCACGGAACAGTGGTACATAGTTCTGGCAGAGGAGGGCTCATGTGCTGGCTACTCCAGACATTAAATCTACACCCCCAACTGGATGTCACGTGACAAAGGGCTGCTTTTCAGAGAAGGGGTGGCACGCACCCACGCCTGACATATAAAGGCTTTTCAAGACAGCGCACCTTCAAAAACAGGGCACCGATAATAATCTTACACGAAACACGAAATTTCATCGAT
Organism: Hyaena hyaena; assembly: GCF_003009895.1. Classification (NCBI taxonomy): domain Eukaryota; kingdom Metazoa; phylum Chordata; class Mammalia; order Carnivora; family Hyaenidae; genus Hyaena; species Hyaena hyaena. Next base: position 1,100,221 of record NW_024080823.1, read on the forward strand.
AGGTGACAGCCAGCTCAAGTACCTGCCACCTGCAGTGAGGGTGGGGTTCTGCTGGGCAGGGGGGGCCCCGACCATCTCCACATGCACCCAGCTAGTGGGGAGCAGCTGGAGCAGCAAGGATCAGCTCTCACTGCCGCACACCTGGGCCTGATGACCTCCCCCCCACTTTGGCGTCATCTCTCTCTGGGGCACTGGTGGTCTACATTCCAGGTCATGCACACAAACCATTCTCTGGACTCGGTTGGCAAACACAGATCAGGTCACACAGGCACGTATGGACAGAACAGGGAACTTCTATCACTCCCACCAGATCCGGTTTCGGTGTAAGTGGCGAGGGAACAACACAGGGTAGGGGGTTAGGAGCTGTGTGCCCAGCATAGACGTGGCTACAGACGAATAGATCAGGTGTCAAAGGAACGAATGGACACTACCAGGTACGAAGCTTCATTGGGACTCTGACTCCCTTAGTGGCAGTCACCTACAGGCCAGGTGACAGGGCTATTCCGTGGCATCCGTGAGTCTGTGGGTCCTCCCGTGGCTAGGAGTGCTATAGACTTCAGCAGTCTGTGCGGCTCATGAGAACGACTGGTCTGGGCTCAGGCCTCACGCCCAGGACCACACTCATCCCCTGTGCCCTGGACCAGGTATATCCACTAGGACACTTCCCCACCAAACCCACAGATTTCACTCTTCCTTAGGGCTGAGCTAAACCACAGCGGGGAGACGGGGCTGCGGAGGCTGAGAGGCAGAGCTACCTGCAGCTGGGGATGGGGGGGAGGGTGGGAGCTGCTTCTGCGCGCTGCTCTTTCACTGTGAAACTGCAGTTTCTCTGGGGTTCAGTTCCTCGTTGGCAGATTTCCTCCCCTCCCTTCCAAGACTGACGACACGGTAAAGACAACGATGGAAGTATTCTGAGGAATGTAAATAATTATAGAAAAGTCTCCTATCATGATTCTGAAACAGAGTCGAAGACCTGCACTGATCTCCAGCTCTGTGGCTCATGAGGCAAGTGACCTTGGCCGAGTCACTTCATCTCTTCACCTTAGCACCTGTGGAATGCTATAGGCTGGGTGCCTTGAATGCAGAAATTTCTTTCCCACGGTTCTGGAGGTGAAGTCCAAGATCAGGGTGTTGACAGACTTGGTGTCTGGTGAAGGCCAATCTCTGCTTCTCAAAGGGCCATCTTCTCGCTGTGTTTCTGTGCAGGTTCCGGAAGGTCCAGGGAGATCTCTGGGGTCTCTTTTTTTTTTAAAAAAAACCTTTTTTTAATGTTTATTTATTTTTGAGACAGAGAGAGACAGAGCATGAGTGGGAGAGGGACAGAGAGAGAGGGAGACACAGAATCTGAAGCAGGCTCCAGGATCTGAGCTGCCAGCACAGAGCCCGATGTGGGGCTCAAACCCAAGAACCATGAGATCAGGATCTGAGCCGAAGTCAGACACCCAACCGACTGAGCTACCCAGGCGTCCCTCTGGGGTCTCTTTTCTAAGATGCTAATCTATCATGAGACCCCACCCTCAAGACCTAAGCACCTCCCAAAGGCCCACCTCCTATGACCCTCAACTTGGGGATGAGGTGTGAGCATGTGAATACCGGGGGGCATAGAAACGTTCGGTCTATAGTGCTTGGTGCCCCACAGTCTCCACGTTGGTAGAGTGAAAACGAAGAAAAGAACACCAGGAGATTCACAGTCAGGGTGCAGATGATGCAGGACGATTCATGGCAAGAGCCTGAGGCTTCCAGTGGTGGGATCAGATCACATGCCTGACAGAGCCCGCCAGTCCCCTACCCCAGGCTTCTGTCCTACTTCCTGGGGTGGACTTACCAGATGGCTATTACAGAGCAGACGCCTTAGCAACCACAGTTTATATTTCATTTAGACGCCATGTCTGGTTTTCATAGGAGGCTGTATTTTTAAAGCCTCTGCTTAGAGCCAGAAAGGGCAGCAGGATTGTGTTTCCTACTCGGGAAGAACACAATGGGGAGGGGACATGGAGCTGAGGAGCTATCAGGCCTCTGTCTGGGACCAGCCCACTGCAAAGGCCCCGTTTCATGCGCAGTGACAAGTGGAGAGGGGCCACCTGGAGAATTTGCTCATTTCCTCCATGACCTCACAACTTTCTCTTGCTTTCCTTCTCGCTGCACCAAGCACACGCACTGCAATTCTTCATGCCTAACCAGACCAGGTTCATGGCCCATTTCCACCTGCCTGGGTGCTGTTTCTTTCTCAGGCTCCTTCTCCAGACCTTCTTCCTCTTGCGCAGTAGGCATTAGCTAAGCCCACTGGTGTCCCCAACCTGCTGCCAGCCCTGGCCAGGCCCATGTGGCATCACAGTACACACTCTTCCAAGGAGAGCAACAGAGAAAGGGACCAAGTCCCAGGCACTTTGGACGAGTCGAACGAAAAAAAGGATGGGCAGTCACCCTGGGCTTCAAGAAGTGTCTTCCAAGTATGTACCTGCTGGCACAGAAAACTCTGGTGTGCCTCACGGAAGGTCTTCTTTGCATTAAGCACTACAATGAACAGTTACCTGACCACACTTGATTCTCACGAGGGTCGACCCCAGAGGCACTGGACGGCAGCTCTGCAGCCACAGAAGCGAGATCCTGCACCAGGTCACACCAGCTGGTGAATGATGGAGCTGACGGTCTCTTCCCCCCGCGATGCACACCCCACACACCCGGGCATGGACCCCCCCCCCCCAGGTGGCTGAGTCTTCCTAGCTTTGTTACTGCTTCTGATTTCCCACGCGTGTGATGACGTTCTGATCTGGAGAGGGTTGGGGGGGGGGGGGGCAGAGGACCAGCTCAGGAAGGAGGACAATGGCTGTGGCGGACAGGACAGGAGCTGAACTTGGGGCTGGACTTGGGAGTTTCTTTCCCTGACTGCACTAAAGTCTTAGAAAGAACTCTGAGCTGAGGCACAACACCCCCACCCCCAAAACGAGCAGTGATGGGGACAATGGGGGCCCAGCGGAGCACACGCACCACCAATGAGTCCGGCTGCTGGAGCGCAAACAGGAAATCCTGGATAAGTTGGGAAGAAGTCATAGGGATTTTATCACAGTGGAGAATCCCTCGGGAGAGGCCCAGAAGGGGTGCGTGGGAGGTCCATGTGGATGGGAATTTTGTTTGTTGGGTTTCCTGTTGGATCTTAGCCGCTGAGAAGTGTCTGGGCCATCGAGGTGCTAGAGTGAGTGCAGGAAAAGGGAATGTATTCAAAGGCTAATGACCCTGCAGGTTTCAGGGTAACCAGCAGCACCTGCGGCTCACAGAGAAGGTCAAGGGCACTGAGGTGCTCACTAGAATATGATGAGGGAGGGAAGACAAAACAAAGGGTCAGGCCCACAATGTCTGCGCTGGAGGTAGGGCCAGGGACCCCGTGCAGGCAGCCCGAGGTACGGGCAGAAACAGCCCATGCGCGCACGCATGCGCATGCGTGTCTGAAGAGTGGGTAGGGATATGAGTGGGACCCTCTTGTCTACACCTCACGCTCCTCAAGACCCTGGGTTTAGACCTTTGTGCCTATCTACAAGTGAGATTAAACACGGAGTTACAGAGATGCACAGACTGGGCTGGGCACATGAAATGTGACATGTGTACAATCCAGTCTTAGCAATTTAAAAAGTACCGTGAGCCCAAGGAAGCAGACAAAAAGCAACAGGCACTGGCCCGTCGTGACCTCTGCGATACCTTCGCCACAGGCCAGAGGGAATGAGTCTGTGGAGAGGCCAGAAGCCTCTGTGAGGCCCCAGAAAGGGTCCAGCCCTTTCCAACCCAGGAGAGGTGAAGGTCACACTGCAGCCTGAACCCCGCCGGTGGCATCAGAAGGGGGGCCCAGACCTCTGTTCTGGGGCTCAGGAGCCCTGCCTGAGAAGCAGCTCCCGTGTGGCAATGACAGTGTCTGTGTTGACATGATGGTGGTTAGGTCAACGACGGACATCAGAGGCAACTGCACGGAAGTGGGCTGACTCCCTCCCCAGACAAACCTATTAGGACACAGGTGGTGGCCATACCCCTCCCCCCCCTCCGTGCAGTTGTCATCCCCCTTTCTAGTCCTCTGGGACACCCACAGCACCCTGTGCATGGACAAGGGGACCAGGCGCTGTCTCGGCACAGCTGGTCTAAGAACGAAGGCAAGCTGGAGGAGCTTTATCCCTGCACCCTAACTACACCCTCCAATGCCCTGCACAGCCCTCCAGGCCCCAGCGGAAGGTATGCAAAATGAGAGGAGAAGGGAGACAAAGCAGGGCTGGGGTACAGAAGCAGGTACCAGGGTGAAGGCAGGGAAGAAGCGCCCCCTGACAATGACCGCCCCCAGGAGAGGAAGCCAGAAGCAGCAGCAGGCCTTGGCATCCTCACCCAAAAAAGAAGGCGGGGCCGATGCCAGGCAGGGCCAAGGTCAAGGACAGAGCTGGCTGGGAAGCATGAGCGGGTCCGCATTCGTGCTACGACTCACTGAGTCGAGCCGGTGGGGGGAGCCACTGGCCTCCGTGTTCAGTGGACTGTGGGGAGAGGCTGGCCCCGTCCCATCAGCCACCCTGCAGCTTCCCCTTCCCAAGAAGAAACGAGGACCAGAGAAGGTCAATGTCATGGTTACTGAGCTGGGGCAGTTCTGGCCTCCAGGCTCCTATCCCCTTCTTCCTGGAGCCTTTCCTTTCTCAGGGTCGCTCATCTGGAGCCCAGCTCCACAAGTATTGCTGAGGGGAGTCTTTTATTTATTTCCCAATAAACATAAAGGGACATTTATTTATTTTGTGTAGCATCCATGTACACATCACATATGTTATATATGTGTTCTGCTTTCTAAATGATAACTTGATTCACTTACTCCTTGATGGTAACTCTGCAACATCTGTACCACGATCAACCTCCATTTGTCCAATGAGGAAACGGAATCACAGACAGGTTAAGGGACCTGCCTGAGGTCACACAACTAGCAAAGGACAGAACCAGAATCTGCACCTGATGGCCCAGCCTGAGACTACGCCCGTGACCACCGCACTGTGGTAAATCTGGCTGAAAGAGTCTCCCAGTTCCAATCCCCCCCCCCCCGCACACACACAACAACATGACCTCATGGCCCCAACACACATGGCTAACAACAGCGGAGCCTCTACAGAGATGAGGGAGAGGAAGCCAGCAGCCTCCCCACAACTGCCCATCTGGGATCTGACGCCCTGCATTTAGCTAGGCCACAAGCCTCACAGGTGCAGGGGCTCATTTGGCTTATTTCCAGAATCCCGTTACTGGATCCCAGTGACAGCTGGGTGGCTGAATAATATTTGCTGAGGTGTCGCCGAGACCTCCTTTTCCCTTCTGAGTTTGGATGGGGCCAGGCACTCACGGACACAGTCCAGAGTCACAGCCCAGCTCAGATCAGTGAGACCCCCCTCCCCCCAACCCCTGGCTATCTGCAAACTCTGACACTTGCCTGTGCAATTTCTACTCTGGATTTAGACTTGCTAACACAAAAGCCGTGCTAATTGCCCTATCTCATGGCAGTATTATTTTTTCCTAAACATCAAGTTACGCAGCTTCAGGATGAGGCTTTTACGAAAATGCAGTCATCATCAGACAAAATACCCTTGAATGAGACCAAGCTCCAGAGAGGCAGTTTTCATTTGGGAGACTCAGGCTGCCCCCTGAATCAGTCCTGGGGGGCCAGCTCCTGGCCAGTGGAAAGAAGCAGCTGAGACTTGATTTCCAAAGAATTCAGGGATGTTTAAGAAACATCTGCTCTTTGAGGAAGACACAGGGGTGACAGCCACATAGCCCCTGGCCACCACATCAAAGCGCCTGAGAGTGGAAACCCACAGCATGGACAGATCCATTCAATTTGGACAAAAGCCAGATTAACTCCTTCAGGAAGGGAGCCTCTGAGGTCCATTCTTTAATTTCACGAGGTACCTAAGTTTGGGGCACCTGGTGGGGGAGGCGACGCTAAGCTTGATTCAGAGGTGAATCCTGATGTACCTAGGCAGGCAGGAACCACCTTTCTTTTCTTTTCTTTTCTTTTCTTTTCTTTTCTTTTCTTTTCTTTCTTTTCCTTTCCTTTCCTTCTTTTTTTCCTTTCCTTTCTTTTTTTTCTTTCCTTCTTTCTTTCCTTTCCTTTTCTTTTTTTCCTTTCTTTTCCTTTTCTTTTTTCCTTTCTTTTTTTTTCCTTTCCTTTCCTTCTTTCTTTCCTTTCTTTCTTTCCTTCTTGTTTCCTTTCCTTTTTTCCTTTCTTTCTTTCTTGTCCTTTCCTTTCCTTCTTTCTTTTTTCCTTTCTTTTTCTTTTCTTTCTTCCTTTCTCTTTTTCTTTTCTTTTCTTTAATATAATTTATTGCCAAGTTGGCTAACATACAGTATGTACACTGTGCTCTTGGTTTGGGGGGTAGATTCTTGTGATTCATCACTTACGCACAACACCCAGTGCTCCTCCCAACAAGTGCCCTCCTCAATGCCCATCACCCATTTTCCCCTCTCTCCCCCACACCCCGCCATCCACCCTCAGTTTGTTCTCTGTATTTAAGAGTTTTCTTATGGTTTGCTCCCTCCCTCTCTGTTTGTAACTATTTTTCCCCTTCCCTTCCCCCGTGGTCTTCTGTTAAGTTTCTCAAGTTCCACAGATGAGTGAAAACATGATATCTGTCTTTCTCTGACTGACTCATTTCACTCAGCATAATACCCTCCAGTTCCATCCACATTGCTGCAAATGGCAGGATTTCATTCTTTCTTGTTACCAAGTAGTATTCCATTGTATAAATAAGCCACATCTTCACCCATTCTTCAGTTGATGGACATTTGGGCTCTTTCCATAATTTGGCTATTGTTGAGAGTGCTGCTATAAACTTTGGGGTGCATGTGTCCCTATGCATCAGTACTCCTGCATGCTTTGGATAAATTCCCAGTAGTGCTATTTCTGGGTCATAGGGTAATTCTGTTTTTAATTAACACTGTTTTCCAGAGCGGCTGCACCAGTTTGCATTCCCACCAACAGTGCAGACACCACATTTCTAAGGGAAGCTTTCCAGATGTGTAAACAGAGGCATAGAGCTTGGACCAACCGTTCGAGGTCAGAGCTTGAGAAGGAGCCCAAGCTGCTTCCATCCCCCAGGTGGCTGCCTTACTGTGGAAGGAAGCACACGACCAAGGGCAGTGCCCTAAAGGCTAATCAAAGCCATGGAATGGCTACCTAAGCACCGAGGAGGAGGAGGAGGAGGGGGACCGGGTGGGGGAGTGAGGAGGGGGAATAAACGCTTCCCACTGGGAGGCAACCCTAGACAGCCAAAGCACAGTGACCAAGGTACATGTCTAGGTGTCTCATAGCAAGTGCTGTAAGTCCAGGGAAAAGCAGGGTCCTCTGCTGCTCAGCACTCGTCTTCTGAACAAATCAAATTACCCACACTAGATTGCTCTGTGACCATGTTCAGACAGCAGTTTTGTAGCTCTCAGGTTTTTTCTAGCTCTCTTTCCTGGGCCAGGTGATGCCATGCTAGAAAGGTCAATTGCAAAGCGCATACACGACCACTCCTAATCTCCACGCATGAAGACAAAGAAACTGGCATGAGTGAGCGAAAGTTTACGCTGTAAGGAGACACAGAACACTACACCGTACCTGGCAAATGCCATAAACGTCTTGCCCACCATCAGCCCACGAATGTTCTCTTCTTTGATAAAGAGCTTGCTTCTGGAGAGTAACCCACGGAAACGCTAAGAACAGAGTGCGCCTCTCAACTGACATCCTTCAAAGCGGGGTGGATATGGAAAGGCTGGCACACTTCCATATAAACCCTAATTGTTTCACATCTTCCTTTGTTTTTTAAGTTTATTTTGAGAATGAGGAGGAGCAGGAAGAGGAGGAGGAGGAGACAGAATCCCAAGCAGGCTCCATGCTGTCAGTGCAGAGCCCCATGTGGGGCTCGAACTCACAAACTGTGAGATCATGACCTGAGCTGAAGTCAAGGAGTCGGATGCTCAACCCACTGAGCCACCCAGGTGCCCTTCACATCTTCTTTAAAGAGAGATGTCTCTGCAACAGACTACTAGCTAAGTGGTAATGGAGACAGAGATGGAAATGACTGCCCCACTCCTTCCTGCTGTGACAGCAGACCACATTTGCTGGATGGATGCCATTTGCCATATATGATGTGTGGGTCCCTTCCAGAAAGCTTCACGGTGGCCAACCAAGGTATGAACAGAGGCGCGGGCAAGGAGGTTTCAGGGCCCTGGAGCCTCCCGTGGGCCCAGGATTTCTCCATGGGGCACACCCCTACCTCCTCTTACCCAAACCCTGCTGCACTGCCAGGCTCTTGATTGAGAACTTAAGTACCAGCAGGTAATGCCTTCAGGTATGACCCATCCCAAGGGAGTTTTCATTTTAATAAAGGCTTCAATGACTATCAGAGGCTTCAAATCCCGAAATCACTACATTGGTAGAGAACAGAATGGCTGCCAGGTAACGGAGGATGACAGCAACTGGGGCTAAGATTTGTAGATTTTATGTTTTTATTTATTTTTGAGAGAGAGAGAGAGAGAGAGAGAGAGAGCAAGCAGGGGAGGGGCAGAGAGAGAGGGGATCAGAGGATCTGAAGTTGGCTCAGTGCTGACAGCTGTGAGCCCAATTCAGGGCTCAGACTCACAAACCGTTAGATCCAAAGTTGGATGTGCAACCAACTGAGCCACCCAGCTGCCCCGAGATTTGTAGATCTTGGTCTTGCTCAGATGCCTATCGAAACAAGGCACACGGTGCTTCCAAAACCAATCTGTGCAGATGCTTTACACCCCAGCCCATACACACACACTCCTCTCTCCAAGAATAAATAAAGCGAAGGTCTTTGCACACCTCTTCAGAATAGGTGTCAATCCTTGATCCAGCGATGACAAATAAGTTTGGGCTCTTATGTCAATTCGCATAGCTAGTCGCTGCCTATACCTGTGTTAAGGAGAAGTCTGAAGTCTGTGGCTGGGGGAAGGGTGGCGCCATGACTGATGAGTGGCAGCTACTGGGGGTGAGGGTGGCCACGGTGCACCAAGGAGCCACATATTTGCCACACTTAGTGGGGAAGGGCGAAACAAGTCAGTACTCTCTCTCAGACATTTGAGCACACTTAAAAGATCAGCTCCCAGTATTAGTTAGAGCTCACAGAAACATACTCTCTGTTTATCAAAGTATAAAAGGACATAACATTTCTAAGGGGAAATTTGCCTTTACAAATTGTTCACAAGCTTTCATGTTTTTTCTTTTTTTTAATGTTATTTTTGAGAGAGAGAGAGAGGGAGAGAGACAGCGTGAGTAGGGGAGGGGCAGAGAGAGAGGGAGACACAGAATCGGAAGCAGGCTCCAGGCTCTGAGCTGTCAGCACAGAGCCTGACTTGGGGCTTGAACTCATGAACCACGAGATCATGACGTGAGCCCAAGTCGGATGCTTAACTGACTAAGCCACCCAGGTGCCCTGCTTTGATGTTATTCTAAGGAAATATTCAGAGATGCCCATGTATTTTGTAGAAGAAAAACAGTCCAAATAAACTACAAGTCCCCATCTAGGAAACATTCAGGATGTGGGATTCCCTATACGTTAAAAAGGAAATGTTCTTGATGAGCCTAAGAAAACATTCATGAGACCATCTTTAAAAAGACTAGAAAGCAGTACAAGTGGTTTAGTACAAATATAAATTTAAAAAAGTGTGCCTGTAAACCTGAAACAATGGAAAAGATTTAAGTCAAAGGGTTCACCATGATCATCTTTAAGTGGCAGGATTACAAGTGATTTCCATTTTTGTTATGTTTTTCTGAATATGGTTTCTGGAAATAAATGATATAGCCAAACGAATGGCCTTTAGAAGAAGAAAAGAAAAGCAGATGATATTTTAAAGAAGAGGGCACTTGAGGTCCTGATGTTCTTCTAACCTTCCCTTTAATGTAAAGGGTCATTTTCATTTGCAAAACCAGAGAGGGATTAGGAGATTTCCAGATCCGTACCCAGCAGTGATACCCTGTGCACTGTGTCTATGTCAAGCAGCAGCCTCTATTCCTTACACAGGAGGCCACAAGAGTCCATGAGAAACAGAAGGGACCTCGAATCCCAGGTCACCCTTCCAGAACCTGCAGCCCCAACCCCATGCCTGGAGTGCCCCCTGCCCACACCCCGGTGATGAGCGGCCTGCAATGAAATCTCTCCAGACAATTCCAGAGGCTTCCAGCTCCCTTCTCTTCTTTGGGATTTCTTCCTCCCCCTTCCTAAATTTCTAAGAAGGAATAAGAGCAGACAAACACACCCTCAACTTAGGGAGACTGAAAACAGTATAGATCTCAGGGGATGAATTTTTAATGAGGCTGCAGAAAAAAATAAAAGAATACCCAAAATGGGAATATGGCAGTCCTATACTTGTTTGTGCTTTCCATCAGTTATAAATATTCCTCTTGGTGACCAGGGTATTGTTTGTCAAGGCTCTGGGAAGGAAAACAGTTGTTAGCAGCTGTTGACAAAATGCAAGAGCCCTGCCTGGAGGAGCGCGGGTACTAATGAGCTAGCAGAAGAGGGGAGGGAGCAGCTAAATGCTAAAGAGGCAAGGAAGCTCCTCCCACACAATGTTCCCACCTCGAGTTGGTCCTGAACCCAAAAAGCAGATAGGCAGGCTGAAATTTCCTCCCGGATGCTTGAGAGGTGCCAAGGAAAATAATCCGCCATCTTCCTAATCCCTTACGTCGGAGATAAATAGATGGCCAGGCCAGACTTTGAGTTTCAAAGACACAAGCTCATCTGAGCTCTCTCTCTCGCGCGCTCTCTCTCTCTCTCTCTCTCAGTAGATGGAAGAACCTCACAATGAGGTAGGGAAATACCCAGGAGGACCTGGGGAGACAGCAAGAAAGAGCATCCCTCTTCCCTCCGCAAACCAGTGTCGGGAGCTGCTGTGGGCACTTCCACGTCAGATGCTGTGTTTGTTTAAATCCTGCCACCCTCCCAGGGCAGCTCGTGTGGACAGTGCAGATCCCAGCCCAACAGACTGAGTGTCAATCTGCTGCTCCTTCGCCATGTGACCTTGAGCCTCAGGCTTGTTAGCTATGGGACCTGGAGCCTCAGGCTACCTACCTACATGAGCCAGGACGCATCAGGATGCATTCGGGAACTACAGGCTACGCCTGCTCCTGATGGTGCTATTATTATTGCTGTTGTTGCTTTTGTCACCCAGGGCCTCGTGGTTTGACATGATCAACAGAGAAGGGCATGGGCAGAGCACCAGGAGATGTCCAACCCGGAACGCGCACATTCCTTCCTTTCTGTGCAGTCTGGTCCCAGGGGATACTTCAGAGGGGAGCAGCTTTGTGTCATTTAACTAGCACACTTTGCTAAGGAGAGAATTCCAACCACTTAGGAGACACTCCCTGTCCCCTGTGAAACCTCGAGCTTCTCTGAAGGGTCAATGAGGAGTCCCACTCTCCTGGGCTGTTTGCCTTACCCACTCGATCCATGCTCTGGGCCTCTTCCCAGAATGACTACAGGAAATAGAGTGAGCATCCAAACCAGCAGCCGCATTAAAAAGGGGGAAATGGGGGGGAGAGGGAGGGAGGCAAACCATGAGAGACTCTTGAATGCCAAGAACAAACTGAGGACTGATGGGTTTGGGGAGGAGGGAAAGGGGGGTGTTGGGCATGAAGGAGGGCACTTGTGAGGATAAGCACTGGGTGTTATATGGAAACCAACTTGACAATAAACTATTTAAAAAAATAAAGAAATAAAGAAAAAAATAAAAAACACGAGAGCCCAGGGAGCCTCTGCCCCTGGCTTCCCCGTTGGGTGGCCCCTGCCCTCTGTGGAGCTGTCCCCGGGGCTGTCATTGTTCCCATTTAATCTGACCGCATTGCATTGCCATCGCTCAGACTGTTCGTGCTAATCCCAAGTCACTGTGAACACACACTGCAGGGTCCAGACCTGGCACTGCACCCGCTGCCTGCTGACAAGGGTGGGCGCTGGAGGGGTATGCGGATGCCAGCAGGACAGAGTAGAGGGTGGGGCAGCAGGTGGAGACAGAAGGTGCCCCAGCCCGCCTTCACCACTGATGGGCAGCCCGATGCCAGGCAAATGTCTTTTTTCCTTGGGGCAGAATAAAGCATTGGACGAAGACCTCTAAGGTTCTTTCTTAGAAGAAGGGCTGTCGTCCCCAGTCAAGAAGCCAGCGCTAAATTCACTGTCACTGCCATAAGAAGGGGATAAACCTCTCCCACTCACAGGACAGTCAGAAGGAGGACTGTGACAGCATTTGTACATTTCTTAGCACCGTGCCTCGCACAAAGTGTTCACTCATAGCACCTCCAGTGACAATCTGCTAGAAAGGAGAGGAGCCCTCAGCTGCAGGAAATCTTATTAGAAGTGAGGCGTAGAGCTGCCTTGCTTTTGGTGTGAAAGGGAAAACCCCTCCCTAACTCCAAGTGCAATCACCCTGGCGTGGGATGAAACCCGGAATGCACAGGTGCAGGGTGCTGGGTTTTGATCCCCTTGCAGCAAATCCCTCGAGGGGAGGCGGGAATGGTGCTTTATCTCCAGATGACTCCATCTTGGTCCTGATGGAGAGGCGATTCTGCAATCCCAGTGCACAAAGAAGTGGGAGCCCAAAGGCAGGCTGATGCCGAGGGCACTATATGGATGACAATGATTCCAACAACACGATGAACAGGACCTGGTTCCCAGACATGGAAGGGCCCTTCTGAGTCCGCTCTGCCTGGGAACGGATCCCTCGACCACAGAGCCCAACCGAGCACGAGGCTGAAGCACAGCAAAGTCTCCAAGAATGCTCCATGCGAGGGAGCACCGGCAGTCAGGCAGGTCTGACCCATCAACGGGGTGCTCCTTGGACAAGGTCCGTGACCCCACAAAGCTTCAGTTGCCCTATGTGCAAAGTGGGAACGATTATAGCACCCCCGCCCCCTCAAAGAGCAACCCTGAGGATGAAACAAAACGCTGCGCATAAACCAGAGCGCCACAGCTGGTGGGCACCAAACATGGAAGCAGCACCTGTTACTGTCCCTAATGCCATCTGCCCAATGCTGGTGCTCAGTCACGTGTCTCCCAAAGCAAACGTGCTGCTCTGACTTACAGCTTGTTCCTGAAGACCAGTGAGGCCAATCAGGATGCACCTCTGGCTTGACTCTGAGTCTGAGGAGGAGGGAACTGAAACTACATTTACAGAGATGAATAAAAGACTCTTGGGGGCGCCTGGGTGGCTCTGTCGTGTAAGCATCCAACTTCAGCTCAGGTCATGATCTCATGGTTTGTGAGTTCAAGCCCCACATTGGGCTCCATGCTACAGCTCAGAGCCTAGTCTGCTTCAGATTCTGTGTCTCCCTCTCTCTCTGCCCCTCCCCCACTCATGCTCTCTCTCTCAAAAATAAATAAACATTTAAAAAAAAAAAGCATAGATTTTTGAGATCTCTTTCTGGCTACTCTTCCCAAACCCAAGTTCAAGGAGCCCAGGGAGCTCAGCATCACAGGTTAACAAACACCAGATGCACCTTTACTTTTGCCTCAAGGGTGATAGAATTATTTGAGGGATGCATTGTTCATGCACCTTCCATTTATGATTATAATTTGTAAATTACCACATGGGAAGTGGGATTTCCTTCTGCTCCTGCCATCCATCGCCTCTCTGTAGAGACAGGCTCTAACACAGCACCAAAGGACCACACCAACACCTCCTTTGCAGGGATTACACTAAAAAGGTCATCAGAGAGTTCTTTCGTTAATAAGACTGGCTGGCAAGTTGATGCTGAGTGGAAAGGAGACAATGTGTCCCTTATTGCCACCCCCTAAGCCCCGCCCCGTGGTGATACCCGCCATTCCTCTTCTCTCTGCATTCAAAACTCTCCCAGCCACCTGGAGCCACGTGGCTAGTTCACCTACACACCCCTGCACACAGAAGGAGATGGCATTGGGGGTACAGCCTGGAGTCGGTAGTGCTGGGCTAGATCCTGACCCCATATGGTTCCCCACGTGAGGGGGCTGCTCCTCACCTCCATTGGAACCCACCTGCCTACTTCCTGTGTGCTCTACATAAATCTCACAGGGACAAATGTCCCCGTAAAAGCTCTTCCTGAGCTGTCACACAGCCCTGAGCACCAAGACTTCCTGGCAGCCTGGCAGATCTTGGCCTGGCCCACTGGGCACAGACCAGTAGGTATGAGTAAACTGAGGGGCCTTCTCACAGAGCCGCATTCCCCTGGCCTTCTCTGTTACCCTGTGAGTAGGGCCAATTTTATCCTCCTTGGTGGCTAAGGTCACTGGCAGGAGTCAACCCAAGAGACGGAGGTCATCCAAGGTTCCTTGGTGACATACGCGCAAGATTGGAAGGATCCCGCTGCCAAGCCAAGGGGTCCCTTTTCTGATCCAGAAAGCCGTCCTGGGAGGAGAGGGACCCTGAAGGAACCCAACCCACGTGCTGCTTCACACTGACCACAGTCCACAGTCCAGGACCTCCGCCTCTCACCCCAGCTCCAGCCGCCCTTCGGGGCTGACCACCTACTTGTCCGCCTCTGGGGAGCACCACACGGGCGACACACTCAACTGCTGCTCTTGTTATCCCCGGAGGCGACCAGCACGTCCTCCCAGCCATACCCCGGGGGGCCCTGTTCTCAGTCTGCCTCACCTGCATCCTGAACAACTCTCCCCAGTCCTCCCCGAAGGCCCACACCCACCAGGCTCCTCTGTACCTCCCCAGGTAAGGCTCAAGAGCACTGTCAAGTCTCTCTCTCTCCACCCTCATTATTGCTAGAGTTAATTTCTTTTAAAAGTTTATTTTTTGACAGAGAGTGTGTGCACAAGCTGGGGAGAGGCAGAGAGAGAGGGGGAGACACACAGAATCCAAAGCAGGCTCCTGGCTCCGAGCTGCCAGCACAGAGCCCAACACGGGGCTTGAACTCATGGAATGTGAGATCATGACCTGAGCTGAAATCAGACACTTAAGCAACTGAGCCACCCAGGCGGCCCTAGAGTCAATTTTTTAAAACTTTTCCCTCATCATGCTACAGCCCTACTAGAAATGCCCCTTGGCCCCACAGTGCCTACAGCATAAAGGTTGCCTTCATCTGGAGGGCTCTATAGGGCTGCTCTGCTGCCTCACCGCTGCACGCCTGCCTTCACTTAGGTACCCGTTATTCCCAGAGCCCTCCTCACCAGCTACTCGTGCTCCCCAACATGCCTTGTGTTTTAGGCCCTCTTCCACACATTCCTACTATCCTTCAATCCTTCATCCGACCAGCCCCTCAGGACCACAGGTCGGTTACTCCTTCGTCTGCATTTCACTCCTCTCCCAAGATCAAAAGAGCTGGCAGAGGAGGCAAAAGGCACAAACTTCCAGTTACGAGATACATTAAGTCCTGGGGACATAATGGACAGGGTGGTGAATTATAGTGAATAATATAATGTGCGCCCTGCAGAGCTGTTGAGAGAGTAGGTCTTAAAAGTTCTCATGGCAAGAAAAGAACTGTAACTACATACGGCAGATATCAACTACACTTATGTAGACCGTTTCACCATATATATATAGATATCAAATCATTATCTTGAGCATCTGAAAATGTTACATGCCAATAATACTTCATTTTTTAAAAAGCTAGCATTTCCTTAGCATCTCCCAGTAGTAGTATCTAGTGCTGTTCTTTTTTTTTTTTTTTTCCTAGGAGAGAGAGAGAGCGTGAGCAGGGGAGGGCCAGAGAGAGAGGGAGTCACAGACTGAAACAGGCTCCAGGCTCCGAGCTGGCAGTCAGCACAGAGCCCGACGCGGGGCTCGAACCCACGAACCGCGAGATCATGACCTAAGTGAAAGTCGGACGCTTAACCGACTAAGCCACCCAGGCGCCCCTATCTAGTGCTGTTCTAAGCACTGAGAGGTATGAGTTCATTTGCTCTTCATCCTATGCTTTAAGATCTTACTATTGTCCCCATTTTATAGATGCAAGAAACTGAAACGAGATTTGGCGACTTGCTGAAGCTGCTGGAGTGAACTCAGAAAGGCTGTCTCCCGTGCCTCAGTTCTTAATTATTACCTTTATTAACATTTGATTGCAATTACTGATTTCTGGTTCACCTGCTGCCCGGGGCTGGGCAGTCCTGCAGGGCAGAGGGCATGGACTATTTGTGATGCTAGACCCAGAATCCAGCGAGTGTCGCTAAAGGAGCCCGTGTCCCAGGGAAGACAGGAGCCCAGAGCCAGACAGGTGCATGTGCTTGATGCCTCCCAAGATAATTAAATCAAATGACCTGCCCTTGTAATCAAAGCAGGGAAAACAAAGCCACATGTGGAAACGTGCCTTGTGGAGGAAACGAGCATTCTTTCAAGCCATTTCCTTTACTTAATTAATTACATAGAGAAATTAACGCTGCTGCAAGTTCTTAATTCAGACCAAACCAATGTCAAGGGCAGTGGCCAGGAGCTCCGCCCCCCTGTGCTGGGTTCTCAGGGCAGCGGAGGTTAGGGCACACCTAGGTCAGGCCTGCACCCTGCAGCACCCCTCCAGGCCAGAACGCCACCCAGCCCCCCAGCCTCACCCCTGCGTCTTACTCTGGTTGCCAAGACTCTGTGCTTCAGCAAAAATGAGAAAGGAGAGGGGATGTGATGTCCACGCCAAGCATGGGTGGTGGCTTTAGGATTTTCAAAGAGGATCCGGTGAGCAAATGCACACCCAGTGGGGAAGGAGGCTGTGCTGGTCAGCACCCACACCTGTACCCAAGCCCCAGAGGTGCAGTCTCTGCTTGTGCAAAGAACTTAAACTGTTAGGAAGAAGAGAGTGCTTAATTGGAATAAAGGTAAGAATACTGACTTGCCCGAGAGAGCAATGGTTGAATCAAGCCAGGAACAGAAGAAAGTGAGAAAGAACGCCAGTCTCCAAGGGATACAGACGGCTCTGCACAGAGCTGCAGGTGGGTGGCCCAGGGACGATGTTGGGGGGGGGGGGGGGGTGGCTGTTTGTCTACTGCCAGAACAGCCCCTGCGATGTTCTTGCAGAGAGGAGCAATACTGAGGAACACACCGTCTGTGCTCACAGTGCTTTACAGTTTATAAGCTGCTGTCCCACACATGGTCTCCTACCATTTTCACATCGAACCTCTGAAACAGCTATTATTTTGCCCATGTTACAGACAAGTAAACTGCAAGCCGAATGACGATGAGAAATTTACATGAACTAGAACTCATCCAGAATTTTCTGTCTCCCAGTCCAGAGTGCTTCCCTTCTCGAATGGTGGAAACACGGAACCGTAGAATAATCGTGCTGCTCGCAAGTGCTCAGAAGACACATAGAGGCCGGCAGATGCCATCAGCAACCCCTCCCCCCACCGGCTGTCCCTGGGGAAAGGGGCACATGGTGCCCCAGCATGGAGCCTGGGTCTTTCCCAGTGCTGCAGAGGTCACCGCCACTTCCTGATGACCATTGCAGAGGGGCGACACTTCTCGGGCACACCCAGTCTTGGCATCTTGGCCAGGAGGCCGGCACTGGACCCATGTGGTCCTGGACATGCTATGCAGTGCCAAGCCCACGACATTTCCTCAGGCTGGAGCGCCCATCTGGCTCCCTCCCACATCCATTCTCTATACAGCCTGCAGAATCTAGCTCAGCCGGGAGCTTCTTCACGACACTTTCCCCACGGTCTTAGTCTTTAAACAAAACATACTCCCTTCCTCTGGATCCCCAAGCACTTGATCTCATTCTCCTACAAATGTTAGCGTTTCACCACGTCTTCCTGTTTTTTACTGGGACAGTGTCAGCCTCCGGCCGGCCCACGTCTTCCTTGGGAGCCCAAATCATGTCCCCAGGAAAGGCTCAGAGTCGGCCCTGTGTGTTGTCAGTGCAGAATGACCCTCTCTTCAAGAAGGTTCAAGAAGGTGCTGGAAGCGCATCGTCCTGACAGCCTCTGTGTCCCAGAGCAGGCGATAATACTGCTGAAGGCAGAACTGGCCCAGGGCTCCTTTCCTGCCAAAAAGAAGGCGAGCTTCTTTGTCCCCACTGGCCCTCCCTTCACCCTGCAGGCCCAGCAGAGCCCGGCACAGCCTTCTGGCTCACCCTGCATGGACACAGCCAGCCCGCTGGGCTCTGTAAGTCAGGGGTTCCTCCCAGAGCCCAGGGGCCATCTGGGGCCAGCTAGGATTCTGCCTGTTGGGTCCTTTATTCTAAATCTAAATCTAAACCACACCAGCTCCTTAAAAAGCAACTGAATCAGGGTCAAGAGAGAAAAGTACTTTCAATGAGGCTAATTTATTATTGTTGGCTCAGAAATAATGAATCCTGGAAATGAGGTTATAAGTAAGGTCATTCTGAAACACCAATGTCTTCAGAGCACATTTTTCTTTTTTTTTTTTTAATAGTTATTGTCAAGTTGGTTTCCATATAACACCAAGTGCTCATCCCAACAAGTGCTCTCCTCCATGCCCATCACCCCCCTTTCCCTGCCCCCATCTGCCCTAAGTTTGTTCTTGGCATTCAAGAGTCTCTCATGGTTTGCCTCCCTCCCTCACACTATTTTTCCTCTTCTTCTGCCCCATGGTCCTTCGTTAAGTTCCTCCTAATCCTCCTATACGTGCAAACATATGGTATCTGTCCTTCTCTGCCTGACTTATTTCGTTCAGAGCACATTTCTTGTCCATGTCCCTACCTGCTACCCATTTTGAAATTCTAAAATTTTCATGGAAATGATACTCTATGCACACAGATGTATACTACTACTTGTCTGCTAGGCTATATATAAAGTTTATTTAAAAAATTAAAAGCTTGGGGCACCTGAGTGGCTCAGTCAGTTAAGTGTCCAACTCTTTATTTCAGCTCAGGTCATGCTCTCATGGTTTTGTGAGTTTGAGCCCCACATTGGGCTCTGTGCTGGCAGTGTGGAACCTACCTGAGATTCTCTCTCTCTCTCCCTCCCCTGCCCACGCTCTCTCTCTCTCTCTCTCTAATAATAATAATAAACTTAAAAAATAAAATAAAATGATGTAGTTCCATTTTCCTTAAGCTCAAAAGTAAAAAAAAATATCACTAGGATCTTGTGAAAAATGCAGACTCTGGGGCCTGAGAATCTGCATTTCCATAAGCTCCCAGCTGATGCTGCTGCTGGTCCAAGGACCACACTTTGAATAGAAGGATGGATGTATATTCACTGAAAAACACTTGGTTACTATATGGTGTTAAATGGGGAGGGGGGGGAGAATCAGCTTACAAAAAATAGAATAGAAGCTCATCTTTAAACACATGCGTGCACACACACGCGCGCACACACACACATGCACAGCATCTAGAAAGATATTTGCCAAGATGCAGTGTTTAGCTCAGAGTGCTGGTAAATTTAGGTATTTTTCCTTTCGCTTATTTGTATTTCCTAAGTTTCCCTATGATAAAGGAGCCTTCCTTGGGCACCATGAAAGAGGTGGAGAGAGAACCTGGCTGTGACTCAGCACACTTACAATACACGGTGCCCATCCACAATAGTCCTAACAATCGCTCCAGCCTTTTGCATCCTGCCTTCACTTCAGTGGAATCTCAGTCCAGCTTCCTTTCCAAAATCTCTTCTGCATCAGGAAGGCAGGTGGACGTATTTCAAGGGCTCAATTCATTTTTCCTGTCATGTAAAAGTGTGGCTCTGGCCCTTTAAGATGCTACTTCCATTTCTCCCTTAAAAAACAAGGCAATGGCTTGCCAATCCCCTACTGTAGGAAGGAAACCTTGTAATTACCAAGCATCTGTCTCCCTATTCAAAGTCAAGGCCCCACAGCCAGAAGACACTGTGATTCAGCAAACAGGGGAACAGAGTGAGCTCTGGGGGGAGCTGCATCCAAATCATCCCATGTGCCGGAGACTAAAATTTCAAGCCCAAAGCTGGGCATGAATACATCAGGAGAGAAAAAGAAAGCCTGTTCCATTTGCATTGCTAGGCTGATGGGCAAAATAAACACAGAATTTTCACTGTCACCTTTGCAAAGAGCAAAGTTGAGTTCAGGGACTAAAAACATATTTACTTAACGATGGCTCTTTAACCAGGGTCCTGGCTACAGCTTACAGCTCAGGGAAGAGTAACTAAGCCATGACACCTGGAAAGGCTCTGGACCAACACTGGTGTTTCTGGAAACAGATTTTTGTTTTGTTTTGTTTTGATTTTTACTTCTGTTGTAACTGACACATAACATCAATTTCAGGTGTACAACATAACAAGTCCATATTTGTGTACATTGCAAAATGATCACTATAGTGAGTCCAACATCTCCATAACCATATAGTCACAAAATGTGCAATATATTATTGACTACAGTCACCATGATGTATGTTACATCCCCATGACTTCTTTGATTCCAAGTTATTACCTCTTGACATTTAGCCCACACACACCCCCCATCCCCTCTCCTCTGGCAACCACCAATCAGTTCTCTGCATCTATGAGACTGACTCTGGGTTTGTTTGCTTTCTTTTAGGATCCATACATAAGTGCGATCAGACAGCATTTGTCTTTCTCTGACTTATTTCACTCCGCATAATACCTTAAAGGACCATCCATTTGTCCCAGATGGCAATATTTCATTGTTTTTTATGGCTGAGTAGTATTCCATTGTATGTATGTATCACAACTTTACCCATTCATCCATCAATGGACACTTAGGTTGCTTCCCTATCTTGGCTATTGTAAACAATACTGCTATAAGCATAGGAGTGCATGTATCTTCTCAATGTTTTCATCTTCCTCAGAGAAATACCGAGTAGTGAAATTGCTGGATCATATCATAGTTCTATTTTTAGTTTTTGAGGAACCTCCATACTGTTTTCCACAGTGGCCGCACCAATTTACATTCCCACCACCATTGCACAAGGGTTCCTTTTCCTCCACATCCCTGCTAACATTTGCTATTTCATAATAACAAGTATCATTCTGAGAAGCTCGAGGTGATATCTAATCATTGTTGTTTTGAATGGCATTTCCCAATGCCAATCAAATGATGATTAAAGGTGTTGAACATTCTGTCTTATGCCTGTCAGCCATTTGTATGTCTTATTTGGAAAAATGCCCAGATTCTCTGCCCATCTTTGTATCAGATTGCTTTTTGTTATTGCTTTCTAAGAGTTCTTTATGTATTTTGAATATTAACCTCATTGGATATATGATTTGCCAATATCTTCTCCCATTCAGTAAGTTGCCTTTTTGTTTTGTTGATGGTTTCCTTGGCTGTGCAGAAGCTTTATTGTTTGACAAAGGCCATGTGTTTATTTTTGCTTTTTTTTTTTTTTTGCCATTTTGCCTCTGGAGTCAGATCCTAAAAAATATTGCCAAGAATAACATCAAGGAGCTTACCGTGTATGTTTTCTTCTAGGAATTTTATGGTTTTTTATATTATATTCAAGTGCTTACTCCAAATCTGAGTTAATTTTGGGGTATGGAGTAAAACAGTGGCCCAGTCTTCCCAACACCATTAATGGAAGGGACTGTCCTCTCCCCAGTGCATAGTCTCAGTTCCTTTGTTCTAAATCAATTGATCATATATGCTTGGATTTATTTCGGGGCTCTCTATCCTGTTCCATTGATCTATGCATCTGACTTTATGCCAAAACCATACTGTTTTGATTACTATAGCTTTGTAATACAGCTTTGTTATTTGAAATCAGTGAGTGTGATGCCTCCATTACATTCCACTACTGTTATTAAAGATTGTTTTCACTATTCAGGATCTTTTGCAGCTTTATATGAAGTTTAGATCTGTTCTACTTCTGTGAAAAATGGCATTGGAATTTTGTTAGGAACTGCCACTGAATGTATGGATTGCTTTGGAAAATATGGACATTTTAACAATATTAATTCTCCCAAGCCATGGGCATAGAGTATTTTTCCACTTATTTGTATCTTCAATTTCTTTAATCAATGTCTTGTGGTTTACAGTGTGTAGGTCTTTCCTGGTTAAATTTGTAACCAGGTATTTTATTCATTTTGATGAACTGTAAATGGGATTGTTTTCTTAATTCCCCTTTCAGAAACTTCATTTTTATTGCATAAAAAAGTGCAAAACAGCTTTTTGTACAGATTTTGTATCTTGCAACTTCACTGATTTTATTAACTCTAACAGCTTGTTGGTGGAGTCTCATATATAAAATGACATCATATACAAATAATAATAGTTTTACTTCTCCCTTTCTAATTTGGATCCCTTTTCTTTTTCTTGTTTAATTGCTCTGGCTAAAACTTCTAATACTATGTTGAATAAAGCTGGCAAGAGTGGGCATCCTTGTCTTGATCTTAGTGGAAAAGCTTTCAGCTTTTCATCACTGACTATAACGTTAGCTGTGGGCTTGTCACGTATGTCTGTAATGTTGGTTCATTCCCTCTATACCTGCTTTGTTGACGGTTTTCATTATAAATGGATACTGAACTTTGTCAGATGCTTTTTTCTGAATCTATTTTTCAAAACCTTTTCTATGAGCTGATCATATATTTTTATCCTTCATTTGGTTAATGTAGTGTATCATGCTGATGGATTTGCAGCTATTGAACCATCCTTGCATTATTGGAATAGAACCCCCTTTGATCATGGTGTATGATCTTTTTCATGTAGGAGTGAATTCAGTTTACAATATTTGGAGAAGATTTTTTTTGCATTTATGTTCATCAGAGATATTGGCCTATACTTCTTTTTTAGTTGTGTCTTCATCTGGTTTTGGTATCAATGTGATGTTGGCCCTATAAAGTAAGTTTAGAAGCACTTCTTCAATTTTTGGAAGAGTTTGAGAGGGACAGGTATTAAAACTTTGAATGTTTGGTAGAATTTAACAGTGGAGTAGTCTGGTCCCTGACTTCTGTTTGTTGGAAGGTTTTTGATTACTGATTCAATCTCTGCTGATAATTAGTCTGTTCAGATTTTCAATTTCTTTATAATTCAGTCTTAAAAGACTGTTTCTATGAATGTACCCATTTTGTTCTAGGCTGTTAAATTTGTTGGCCTATAATTATTTATACTAATTCTTATGATCCTTTGTACTTCTTTGGTATCGGCTGTAACTTCCCCGCTTTCGTCTCTGCATTTATTTGAGTCCTCTTTTTCTCTTAATGAGTCTAAATACAGGTTTATTAATTTTGTTTATCTAAAAACACAGCTCTGAGTTTCACTGATATTTTCTATCACCGATTTAGTCTATTTATTGTGTTTCCTTTTCTATTTTCCTTAGATGTAAAGTTAGATTGTTTGAGATTTTTCTTATTTCTTGAGGTAAGTGTGTATTGCTATGAACTTTTCTCTCAGAACTGCTTTGGCTATGTCCCATAGATTCTGAAATGTTGTATTTTTATTTTCATGTGTCTCAATGAATTTCTTATTTCTCCTTCAATTTCTTCACTGGCTCACTGATTGTTCAGTAGCATGTTGTTCAATCTCCACGTATTTGTGATTTTTTTTAGTTTTCATTTTGTGATGGAGTTCCAGTTCCTTATCATTGTGGCCTGAAAAGATGCTTGATATGCTCTTCTTAAATTTATTGAGACTTGTTTTGCGGCCTAACATATATCCTGGAGAATGCTCCTTGTGCACTTGAGAAGAATATGCATTACACTGCTTTTGAATGGAAAGTTCTGTACACATAGCTATTTAGTCCATCTGGTCTAACATGTCATTTAATGCCAATGTTTCCCTAGTGATTTTCTGTGGATGGTCTATCTACTGATGTAAGTGAATATTAAAATCCACTATGATTGCATTACTTTTAATTTCTCCCTCTAGGTCTGTTAATACTTGCTTTATATATTTAAACACCCATATGTTATACACATAAATATTTACAAATGTATCTTCTTGCTGGATTGATCTCTTGATTGTGGAATGCCCATCTTTGTCTTGTATCACAGTCTTCATTTTAGAGTCTAGTTTGTCTGATGAAAGTACAGCTGCCTCAGGTTTCTTTTGGTTTCCATTCATATGAAACATCTTTTTCTAAACTTTAACTTTCAGTCTATGTGCATCTTTACAAGCAAGGTGAGTCTCTTGTGGACAGCTATACAGATGGGTCTTCATTTGATTGGAGAACTGAGTCCATTTACATTTAAAGTAATTCTTGATAGGTACATACTGCCATTTTTTTTTTCATTGCTTTTTCCCTGTTTTATAGTTACTTTATGTTCCTTTCTACTTCTCTTGTTCTCTACCTTTGTGATTTGATACCTTCTTTGGTATCACATTTACATTCCATTCTCTTTTATGTTTCCACTTTAGGTTTTTGTTTTGTGGTTACCACAAGACATCCATATATGAGTCTCTCTCTGTATATACACAACAGTTTAAGTTGATAGCAAGTTAATTTTGAACTCATCTAAAATTCTGATGTTTTATGTGGTCAATGTCACATTTTACTATTTTATGTGTCTCTCTCTCTTTCTCTAGCATTTATGTATTTTGAGAGAGAGTGCTATGTGAGAGCAGGGAGAGGCAGAGATAGAGGGAGACAGAGAATCCCAAGCAGGCTCCATGCTGTCAGCACAGAGAACCTCAAGATTATGACCTGATCCAAAATCAAAGTCAGACACTTACTGACTGAGCCACCCAGGTGCCTGTTTTGTGAATCTCTTAACTGTTGTTAGTTAATTTTATTACTTTTGTCTTTTCCGCTTCATGCTAACTTAAGTGATTAGTCCACTACTTTTACTATAAATTTATCAGTGAGAGTTTTACTTTCATATGTTTTCTTGTTATTAACTAGTGCCCTTTCTTTTCAGCTTTAAGAAGTCCTTTTAATATTTCTTGTAATGCCAGTTTAATGGTGGTAATCCCCTTTAATTTTTGCTTGTCTAGAAAACTCTCTCTCTCCTTCAGTTCTGAATGAGAATCTTGCCAAATAGAATATTCTTGGTTGATTTTTTTGCTTTCAGCAATTTGAATATATCATGCTATTCCCTCTGGCTTGCAAAGTTTTTGCTGAAAAGTCTGACAGTCTATGGGGATTCTCCCATATGAAATAAGTTGTTTTTTTCTCTTACTTAAAATTCTCTCTTTACCTTTTGACAATTTTATTATAACATGTCTTGCTGTAGATCTCTCTGGGCTTCCTAGATATAATTGACTGCTTCCTTCCCCAGGTTAAGAAGTTGTTAACCATTATTTCTTCAGATGTGTTTTCTGTCCCCTTCTCTCTGTCTTCTCCTTCTGGGGGACTTATCATGGAATGCTGTTCCATTTGATGTTCTATTATACTTCTCTTATGCTCTCCTCACTTTCTAAAATTCTTTTTTCTTTTTGCTGCTCTGTGGGTGAGTTCCACTGCCCTATCTTCCAGGTCACTGATCCTTTCTTCTGCTTCATCTAGTCTGTTGAATCTTTCTAGTGTATTTGAATTCACCTATTGTATTTTCAGTTCTGAGACTTTTGTCTGGTACTTTCCTGTATTTTCTCTTTGTGCATCCATTCTTCTCCCAAGATCAGTAAGCACCTTTATGACCATTACTTTGAAATCTTTATCAGGTAAATTATCTTCATTTCCTTAGCATTTTTTTTCCTGGGGTTTTATCTTGTTCTTTCATTTGGAACATATTCCTCGGTTTCCTCATTTTATTTCACTGTTTGCATGCATGTATTAGGCAAAAGAGGGGTCAATCCCAGTCTTGAAAGGGTGGTCACAGGAAGACTGGGGTGTGTTTTGGTTGGCTGTCTATGCAGTGTCCTGGGGATGGTAGCCTGCCAAGAATCGCCTCTCCAATTGTTTCAGTTCTCTGGGGCCCAGAAACACAAGCCCCCTGGGGACCAGAGCCACATATTCACTCACCGGCTTTGGCAGGGATGCAGGCAGCACCAGGATGGGACCCACCTGACAGGTGTAGTGGTGCGGGGCCATAGGAAAGCACTGGGTCAAGGCAAATAGCACAAGCAAGATAGAGGGAAGAGTGTGAAAGCAGTGCTCACCAGGGCCTCCATCCCTGGAGAGGTGACATCACAATCCTACCTCTCTAGCAGATGCTTTAAGATTAGTCAATAAATTCCCTTCACATATGGCGTAAGCACTTTTACACGTTCCTTGTGCACTGCATCCCAGGGAAAGTGGGTCTGTGCATGAGCCCTTTGAGAGCAGAGTCCCAGTATCCCACAGTCCTATGGGTCTCCTGGGTGTAAGTCCTGCTGGTTTTCAAGGCCAAAGGTTCTGGGGTTCCTCTCCTCAGTGCAGGTCCCAAGGGCTGGGGTGCCTGCTCTAAGGCTCAAACCCCTCACTCCATGAGCCATGAGCTGTTGTCTGTGAGCTCTTTTCCTCATATGGATCATTGTGTCTTTGCCTCTTCAACCCATCTTGGTGTGGCCTTTTTATTCTCTGTTGTAGAACAGCTGTTCAGCTAGCTTTCAAGCCTTTTTCGGAGAGAATGTTCCATACACAGCTGTAGATTTGGTGTGCTCATGACAGGAGGTGAGTTCAGGGTCTTCTTATGCCTCCATTTTGAAATGCCTCCTGGAAACAGCTTTTCAGAAGACTGGTTGAACACTAAAAGAACAAAGGGAGGTAGGGAAGGGAACCTCAGTGTTCTTCCCCATAAATCACTTCTATTCTGAAGCCAAAAAACGATACATGACCAATGGACCTGAGATCCCTATTCTGTCCTTACCATCTGTAGAACTCTGGATGAGTCACTTTTCTCCTCTAAGTTTGTTTCTTTATTTATAAAATGTGCATAATGAAACTACTATCCATACCCGTGAAGCTAATTGAGGGCACATATGGTAATTTTTTAGCAGAGCGCCTACCACATGTGTGCTCAGCAGAGGGGAGAACTAAGAGGAGGGATTATACTTTGCCCAGGAACCCCAGATCTGCATGCCAGAGGCAGGATTTGAACCTGGGTCCATCTCTCTCCAGGATCGCTGCACACAATCTCATTGCACGGTGCCATACAAACCTAGCCAAGTCTCCAAAACATATATCTCTCAGAACCCCTCTTCTTCCCCCATCTCCCACCCAGAAGGGCAAAAACCTACATTTCACTGAGCTATCCAAAGTCAAAACATCAAAAATATGAACACACGTTCCCTCCTGCGACTGCTTTACTTTCTTGTTTTTAGTAACATGACATTCAACAATAACCTTAAATTGGATCTAAGTGGTTGAAAGATGTGGTCCAATACCTCCCCACTGATCAATTCCATTTCCCAAACCCTCTTTCCAAAAAGTGTTCCCCAAAGAAATCAGGGCTCTTCCTGCCCGTGAAACAAACTGGCTCCTTTTAAGTCAGGAAGCTTTTCAACCACTTGATTGGACACAAAGGTACTTTTGCCTGAAACGGACAACCATACTGCCATCTCCCCAAGCTGCTGACATCACGTGAGGGCTGAGCCTGCTCCGCCCATCTCCACCTTGACTTCTCTCATCGCCAGGCTTCCACTCCCATCTCTGTTCACCCTGTCAGCCCTCGAAGGCTCTTGTGCACAAGGCAGGAGCATACAGGGTGCCTTTCCACAGAATACGTTTCATCTGAGAAGCCAGAGATGGAGGCAAAAGCCAGGGAAAGCCAGCTGATGGCCAAGTGCCTACACGCCTTGCCAGGCTCTGAGCAGTGAAGCTCTCAAACAGCCACAGAGCTCAGGCCCCTTGAAAGGCCCCCTGGGTCCCAGACACTGCCCCTGTGTCACTCTCAATCTCAAGCACTGTTGAGTCCTCCCAAGAGATGCTGAGATGGCATGAAAGCATTGGCCAGACAGCACCCCACCACACTCTAATCAGATCAAGGTTAAACAGAAGGCCAGTATCCTTGAAGTGAGGCAGTACCAACATCTGGCACCTTGCACATGCTTTCAAAACAGGTACATCTCTCACCCTCTGGTGACTGACCATCCCTCTCTGTCTAGGAATGACCAAGTTTTAGTGCAGAAAGTCCTCCATCCCAGGAAACCCTTTAGGCTGGTAACCTTATCACCCTCCACGCAATGGATCAATGAAGCGACTCCATGAGATTGGTGGTGTCTGGACTATAAAAGCTTCACCTGGCCTCATCCGTAGAGCCTGTTCAGTCGTGTTCAAATGCCCACAGGTGGTAAGCTACAAGCCTGGCACTCACAGCTCTTCTCTTTACTAGGGCAAGCTTCTCACTCCTAGAAATTATAGAAATTCCATCATTAGAATTTCACTCCCTGTGGGTCAAGACCCTTGTACCTGGTTAAAAAATGAAAATACCCCAGAAAGGTATTATATTCCCAGGTAGAGAAATAAGTTATTAGCATAATGACTTTATGAAATTTCTCTTAAGTGGCAGGACAAGTTTTTGTAGGGAAAAGAGGAGGAGGGAGAAGAAATGGCTCATAAGAGGGTGAGGTCAGTGTGGGACCCAGGCTCCCAACACAAATCCTACCTACCTCACAACTTTACTTAACCCTAGCTTTAAGCAGGATGGCTGAGACATTCTTCATTTATTTCATGTATGCTATCTTATCTCAAAAGGGCACCAAGAGAAATGTAGGGCAGACTGGGCCCATTTCCCAGCATGCCTGCTGTTCCTCAGACACATTCCCTTCGCTGAATACACAGATGCACAATAGGCAGTGCTACTCAAACTTGAGTGTGCCTAGAAACCTCTGTGGGACCTCATAATGTCAGTGCGTCTGGGTGAGCCCACATCTACCCTACATCTGGATTTCCAACCAGCCCCCAGGGAGTCACCCCCTACCCCTTTTATAAAGAAGGGAACTGGGGTCCAGGAGAGGTGGGAGGGTGAGAAAATAGAGCACAGCCCTGACGTTGCTGACACCCAGGCTGGGATATTCCCAAATGAACTTACAGTGCCCTGGAATGTAACAATCATGGTATGAAGCCACCTGGTAACATGGGGAGACACCAGCCGGAGGAGCACTCTGCAAACGTAAGAAGAACTCAATATCCCTTGCTCCATCTACCACTGGCGGCCACTCCAGCCCACGACAGCCCTCTAGCTTCTAGATAAAGTGATCAGGACACTATCGGTGATGGGTCTGGACATCCCCCAGTCCAGCACTGGCCTCGGTTCCCTGAAAGCTGTCTTAGAATCGCCCAGCAGAACCCCAAGCCCCTCTTACCAAGCCAACCAGTCTGGTGCACATTCTCACTGCAGCAAACTAAGTCAACCCACATTTATTTGACGACAGTTGTGTTCTGGGCTGTCTTTGCCACTGGGCTTGGACAAGAGCGAGGGCAAACCAAGTCTAAAGCCAGTATCTCCCCCAGAGCGGGGATTTGGTCTCAGAACTAGCAGAGGGTTTCCAAACCCCACCCACCCCCCACCTGCCCACTCCGGGGAGCCCAACCTGCTCCTGCACCTCAGTCACCGGGAGGCTGACTCAGGGGGTGTGGGTTTTAGCAGGAGCTCAGTGCTAGTGTCTCTACCTCCATGTCATACTGACTGGTCACAGCAACTGGGCTTTGTCCATCAGGATAGCACCGGGGCCCATCACCAAGGGCAGGGTTTGCCCAAATGTATGTGTGTTGGGTGGGGGGGAGCTGTTGACTGCCTGTCAGTCCCTGGCAGTAGACATCTGGAACAAAGCACATGGGGGTTAACTCACAACAGTGCAAAGTGAGGATCCGATAGGGGGTCCTGACTCACTCTCTCATTTAGTCATCAAAACATTTAGGAAAGCTTCAGCAACTGCATATGGCACTATAGTTAAGCAATTTTCCAATTTTGCCCCACGTTTTCTCCCCTAAGAAAAAATACGATTGCTCTGTCCTTCCCCACAGGGATGTAATGGAGGTTTCCCAGGTAGATGACTGCTCAAATGGCATCATTATAAAATGGCATAGACTATGGCTCCACCCACATAGGACGCTGGCATCCGTGAGAAGTCGAACACCCTATACAAACACTAACATCAGGCCCCTCTCCTCCAGGTCAACACTGTATGTGCTAAGTCACAACATGCTCTCTCTCTTCTTTGTACTAGTACAGCTTCCATGACCAAACAAAGAGCGGAGTTTGGTCATCAGAGAACACAGCCCCCGCAGGACTTCTGGTGCAATTAAGAGAGTGTGCCGTCTCCAAGAGAAATAAACCTCATCCTCACCCTTTCTAATAGCCGATAAATAAAATGAGCCTTACAATTATTGAGCAGCACCGAATGCCCGGCACTGGTCTTCATTTTACCACCGGATAAAAAAACGAAGGCACGAACTGCATGCCTTTCTTCAGGACCCAACAGCAGCAGGAGCCCTCCCCAGAGACGGGGACCGCGGGGAGCCAGATGCGGGTGTCCTGCTGGGCATGGGCTTATTTAATGATGCAGTTAGAAAAGAGCCGAGATGAAATGAACTTTTTACAGGAAAAGGCAGGATTGATGCTTCCCAGGACAGTAAAGCACATACCTAGATTTCAAACCCATATGAAAATCTTACTGCCTTTGAATTTTTCCTTTTAAAGTGCCTTGGTGAGCTTCCAAGGGGCCGAGCCCAAGCCGACAGCTGGCCCTCCTCGGCCTCAGGAGGAGGAATGGGGCCAGGAGGCACTAAGCCTGCTGGGTTTGGCGGGGGGGGGGTGGCGGGGAGGTGGGCACATTCCCGATTCAGGCCAAGTGAGGACCCTTCCCAGTCGATGGGAGGGAGGAGGCCACTACACACATTCGTGTTCAGGTACTTTTCTTTTCTTTTTTCTTTTTTTTTTTTTTTAATGTATTTCTAGGAGAGAGAGAGACAGCGTGAGCAGGGGAGGGTCAGAGAGAGAGGGAGACACAGACTCTGAAACAGGCTCCAGGCTCTCAGCTGGCCCTCCTCGGCCTCAGGAGGAGGAATGGGGCCAGGAGGCACTAAGCCTGCTGGGTGGGGGGGGGGGGGGGGGGGGGGGAGGTGGGCACATTCCCGATTCAGGCCAAGTGAGGACCCTTCCCAGTCGATGGGAGGGAGGAGGCCACTACACACATTCGTGTTCAGGTACTTTTCTTTTCTTTTTTCTTTTTTTTTTTTTTTAATGTATTTCTAGGAGAGAGAGAGACAGCGTGAGCAGGGGAGGGTCAGAGAGAGAGGGAGACACAGACTCTGAAACAGGCTCCAGGCTCTGAGCTGGCAGTCAGCACAGAGCCCGATGCGGGGCTCGAACCCACGAACCGCGAGATCATGACCTAAGTGAAAGTCGGACGCTTAACCGACTAAGCCACCCAGGCGCCCCAGGTCCTTTTCAATTTCACACACTGATGACCATTTAAAAAACAGAAGGGAATCCAAAGATTATTTTGCAGTAAGTCCCCTCCCCCGCCACCCCTCGAATGGGATTTTAATCATTTTAACATGAAAAAGGTAGGAAGAATGCAACTGCAATCAAAACCACATGTAGTTTCATGCATCACCCCAGGGTTCTTATTTTTCCTTAAAAATTTTTTTAACTCATTTAAAAAATTTTTTTGATTTTTATTTATTTTTGGTAATCAGAGAGAGACAGAGCATGAATGGGGGAGGGGCAGAGAGAAGGAGACACAGGATCTGAAGCAGGCTCCAGGCTCTGAGCTGTCAGCACAGAGCCCAGTTTGGCACTCGAACCCAAAAACTGTGAGATCATGAGCTGAAGTCAGATGCCCAAATGACTGAGCCACCCAGGTGGCTCATAGTTATTCATTTTTGAGAGAGACAGACACACACACACACACAGAGCACAAGCAGGGAAGGGTCAGAGAGAGAGGGAGACACAGACTCCAAAGTGGGGCTCCAGGTTCCGAGCTGTGGCAGAGTCTGACACGGGGCTCGAACTCCCGGATAGTGAGATCATGACTTGAATCAAAGTCGGACGCTTAACTGACTGAGCCACCCAGACACCCCCTTATATGGCCTTGTAACTATGGACTAAATGTAACTTCACTGTAGATCAGTAGTGGTTCACCAGCTGGCATGTGGGAATCGTCACAGGAAGCAACACATGCCCCCTTTCCACTACCCTGAGTGGCCTTCTGGACCGTGTGGACACAGCCACACCTGAGGGTGGCAGGGAGCCATGGAGTCAGGCCCGGCTCTGCACTTAAAGCTTAACCTCTGGGCCTCCACTCCCTTCCACCTGTAAGATGACAGGCTTCTATCTCTGACACACTGAATGCTGGACCCCCGATCACACAAGCAATGGCTCCTCTTCTTGGCTGCACGCGAATCGGGTACAGCTGCTCATTCACCCTGGGAGTGCAGGGCGGCACTCTGGCTGGGGCCAACCAACAGATGCCTTTCAGGCACAGAGGACCCCCACCTACAACAGCATCAAACACTGCTTCTGCGTCTGTATCCTGTCTCCCTTCACAAGTCCTGAGTCCCAAAAGCTGGAGCAGAGAAGGTAATTGCCACATATTTCTACCAGGGTTTCCATCAAAGGGCTCAAGGCATCACTGAGGAAAGTCTATGCCTGCAGTATGTGCTGAATGCTGCAAGATGGGAAGAAGAGAGAACTCAGAAAGAAGATACACCTTGGACTGGGTCTTGGACACCCAGGCCAGTTGGCCTCCTGGCCCGTATTCCACATAGGGCTGCGCTTCCAGGTGTGGAGAGCCGGGTGTCATTGGAGAGTTGGCCCCCAAGGAGGAGGCCCCAGGGTATTGAGATGCCAGGGGCCCACCTCTGCCCGTGCAACAGAGTCTCAGGCTCAGGTTCGGATGACTTTGCACTCTATTCCACTAGGTGGGAGCAGGTGGCCAGGGAAGGCCAAAGCCCAGCTGAGGGGGCAGAAGGCTTTGATGATAGGCGATCTGAGCCTGTTTTTTTTTTTTTCCCAATGTTTACTTTTGAGAGAGAGAGGAGAGAATGCAAGCATGAGTGGGGTAGGGACAGAGGGAGATGGAGACACAGAATCTGAAGCAGGCTCTGGGCTCCAAGCTGTCAGCACAGAAACCAACACTGGGCTCGAACCCATGGACCATGAGATCATGACCTGAGCCAAAGTTGGACGCTTAACTGACTGAGACACCCAGGTGCCCCCTGAGTCTGCTTTTAGTTAAAGTTTCAAATGTCTTTTACTTCCAGGCAGCTCTTCCCCCATCCAAAGTTTGCTTGAAAAGCATCTGGAGCTTTCTCATTTTCTCTGTCACTCACAAGAGCCCGCAGGCATGGAGGCCAGGGCAGCTGCTTCATGACCCCGTCCACCCTTTCCTCTTCTTGTCCATCCCTTGCAGAGCTCCTCTGCCAGAGCACGGACTGGATTCCTACCACCAAATCCTTTGCTCTGCGGCCCCTAGGGCCTCAGCTCCCACTGTGTCCACAGGGTCCCTGAGTCCAGGCATGACCTGTGTCCCCGGTGACTGAATGGCTCCTCAGCAGCTTCTGCCCCTGACCATGCTCCTGCTTCAGCCTGGGATGCCCTGCACAGCAATCCTCCCCCCACCCCCCACCTGCCACAGCCTTGCCATCCAACCCATAGGGCCTGGAGAACAGTGCACCAGACTCCATGGAGCTGCGGAGCTCAGCCAAAGAGCCTGCAGCAGCAAGTGGGTGGTGAGAGACAGATGGACCCTCAGTTCTAGAGGGGTGGAGAGGAGGGGGTGTGTGTCCAGGAAGGCGGTGGATGGGGTGTGGGGGAGACAGATAGTGGGCAAGGAGGAAGGAGGTACGTATAGGAGGAGGGTGGTGCTGGGGACTAAGAGAGGGGTTGGGGAGGAAAAGACAGGAGGGGTGTGTGTGCTCTGGGACAGGTATGAGGCCAGTGCTGTGGCAGGGGACACCAGAACTCCGGGGACTGAGGGGCGCAGGAGAAAAGGTGGAAGAAGAAGAGATGCATACACTGAGCGCCCAACTCGGTGACATCCCATCACCCAGCCAGGCAGGTCCGGCAGTCGGACAGCATGGATCACATCTGCTCTGAGAGGCTCTGGCCCAATCCCAGAATCCATGACAGGCTACAAACAGAGTTCAGAAAAAGGGAGCTGTCCTCCTAGGGCCCCACCCAGTCCACATTCTGCTTAGAAACCCAGGTGGCTCTTTTTAAAGGCTTTGCTCTGGATGGGGGAAGATGGCAGAGGAGCACGGAGACTTTCTGAGCTTCTCTCGTCTCTGAGACACAGCTAGATCGTCACCAAACCATTCTGCACACTTAGGAAATTGATCTGAGGATTGACACAATGATCCGTACAACCTGAGCCAAAAACCTCAGCAGGTACACAGTGCGTAGAGGTTAACTGGGAGAGAGAAAGGCCGCGGAGGGTAGGGAGCTGTTTTTGTGCAGAGAGGACAGGTAAAGGGGGGAGCCGGTGCATTGGGATTGTGCAAGAAAAGCGCTCCCCTGAAAGTGGCTGGGGAGAAAGCGAGAAAATGCGTGAAAACACTCACAGGGGACTGAGCAGGAAATCTGTTCCCCAAAACCACTGATGGGAAGAAAGGAGAGGGTTTCAATACCACCAGGACTCTATAAACAGTGGAGTGTAGAGTCTGAAGTTCCGGAACTCAGTGTCTGGCGGTGCTCTGGTGGGGATACAGGGTGAATCCCCAGGAGCAGGCAGCAGGGTCTAGGGAGAGAAGCCGTTCCCTTGCTTGGAGAGCATTTGGTAGAGGCCATATATCCTCCCCAGAGGAAAAGGTCCCACAGGACCCTAGAGAGCAGTCACGTTTGCTGGGACTGGGACAAAGATCCCAGAGTGTGGTGTAACCTGGCGTCGGCTGTGTGTTCTGATTTGCCATAATCTCTGAACCTCTGCCACTGTGCCATCACACAAATGTTTTCTGGGGCAAGCCAGCACCTGGCCATTGCTCAGCAAGACACTCCCCCAGACAGTCGGCAAGAATCCAACCCGCAAGGGCCCCTTAAGTGTGGACAGATGAAGTCAACCTCATCTGAGCTCAAAACCCTGGAAGGAGGCGCTGCCTGGCAGGCAGACGGCTTGGACACAAACAAGGTAGATGTGGGGAGTGGACAGAGGCCTGAGACAAAGGAGGGGTGCTTGATCGCGGGCTCCTGAGAAGTTCTAGTGCCAGAGACTAAGGAGCTGGTGAAGCCATTTCCACCTCTCCGCACATGCGCATGCACGCAACACTGATCCATGCCAGTAAGCTAAGCAGTGCCACCTAGTGGAGAATGGAGCCATTACACCAAGCCCCACCCGACTGTGCCCTCCAAGCATATCTGCTAGAAGACTAGCACAAGTCACTCCATCCGCTTAGTATATGGACCATAGAGTGCTTCATAGCTTCAGTTCTAGGGGAGACTGGATGTAACTTCATTCAGGTTTCATTCTATTTGCTCATTCGTTAGTTCGTTTTTTCCTTCTGTTTTTGTTTAAACTGGTTTTTTCCTTTCTTTTCTTTTTCTTGGATACAGAAAAAAATTATTTTCTTTTAATTTTTTTAAACTTTTACTTTCTTACATTTTTATTGTATTTCACTTTATTTCATGATTTCATTTTGCTCTATTTTATTATGTAAATCATTTTAATTTTTAAAAAATTTTTACCTTTTTTTTCCCTTTCCTTTTTTCTCTATTCTATTAAACTTCTTTCAACAACCAGACCAAAGCACACCAGGATCTAGATTCCTTTATTTTTATTTGCTTTTAATTTTTAACTTTTATTTTATTAATTTTTTTTCCTCCAAAATGACAAAACAAAGGAATTTACCCCCCAAAAAAGAACAGGAAGAAATGACAGCCAGGGGCTTAACACAGATATAAGCAAGATGTGTGAACTAGTATTTAGAACTACGATAATAAGAATCCTAGCTGGGGTTTAAAAAAGCATAAAACCCCTTTCTGTGGAGATAAAAGTATAATCTAGTCAGGATGAAATTAAAACCATTATAACCAAGATGCAACCTTGAATCCATGCCACGATGCAAGGATGGATGAAGTAGAGCAACAACTTAGTGATACAGAAGAGAAAATTATGGAGAATAACGAAGCAGAAGAAAAAGAGAGAAACAAAGGCAAAAGAGCATTCAAGATACAAGACTCATAGAACTCAGTGACTTATTAAAAAAGGAATACCATCCAAATCATAGGAGTTCCAGAAGATGATGAAAGTAAAAGGGTAGAAGGCTTATGTGAACAAATTATAGTGGAAAACTTTCCTAATCTGGGGAAGGACACAGACATCAAAATCCAAGAAGCACAGAGAACTCTCATTAGGTCCAACAAAAAGCGACCATCACCAAAGCATATCATAGTCAATCACAAAAAAGACTTATGGAAGCAGCAAGGGGGAAAAAAAGTCCTTAACCTGTAAGAGAAAACATATCAGGTTCACAGCAGACCTATCCACAGAAACTTGGCAGACCAGAAAGGAGTGGCAGGATATATTCATTGTGCTGAAGTGGAAAAATATTCAGTCAAGAGTTCTCTCTCTTTTTTTTTTTAATGTTTGTTTATTTTTGAGAGGGGGGGGCAGAAAGAGAGGGAGATACAGAATCCAAACCAGGCTCCAGGCTCTGAGTTGTCAGCACAGAGCCTGACACAGAGCTCAAAACCACAGACTGCAAAATCATGACCTGAGCTGAAGTCAGGCACTCAATCAACTGAGCTACCCACGTGCAGTCAAGAATCCCTTATTCAGCAAGGTAGTCATTCAAAATACAAGGAAAGATAAAGAGTTTCCCCAACAAACAAAAACTAAAGGAGCCTGTGACCGCTAAACCAGCCCTGCAAGAAATTTTGAGGGCTCTTTAAGTGGAGAAAACACGAAACAAAACAGACCAAAAGCAACAAAGACTAAAGAGGACCAGAGAACATCACCAGAAACAACTATACAGGCAACACAATGGCACTAAATTCGTATCTTTTAGTACTCACTCTAAATGTCAATGGACTAAACGCTCCAGTCAAAAAACACAGGGTATCAGAATGGATAAGAAAACAAGACCTATCTATATGCTGCTTATAAGAGACCCATTTTAGACATAAAGACATCTGCAGATTGAAAATAAGGGGCTGGAGAACCACCTAACATACTAATGGTCATCAAAAGAAAGCTGGAGTAGCCATACTTACATCAGACAAACTATATCTTAAAATAAAGACTGTAACAAGAGATTAAGAAGGGCATTATTTCATAACTAAGGGATCTGTCCACCAAAAAGATCTAACAGTTGTAAATATTTATGACCCTGAAGAGTCTAAGTAACGTCATTTTGAGATTAAGGCCTCCATTAAGAGCAACCTCGGGATGCACGTAGCCCCAGTTCCAGGAAAAGCCTGATTGCTCAAGGCTAAAGGCATCCTCGGACCGCCCTCAGATCAGCTAATCAAAAAAACATTCCTGTGGTCTGAGTCAGGGCTGGGAACTGCAGACAGTTATTTTGTACAAACTAGCCAATCACTCACCGCTTGCCTGAACCCCACGTGAGCCCTTTGAACTAACCTCATAATTGGTAATTTTCAAAGGATTCTCAAAAGTAATGATTGGGTCCCAACAAAAGAAATGAACACCTCACAGATACTGAATGGTCAAAGCTGTTACCATGGGTGCTGTACAACTGTAATTGGTGCTATGTGATGATGCTATACGTACAACGTGTGCACTGTAACTCCCCCATCCCTTACCCCATAAAAACCCTACTCGCTATTGTTCGGGGCTTCACCCTGCTGCTGCTGCACTGGTTGACAGGTGAGCCCCGACTCAAGCTTGTAATAAAGACCCTTTTGTACTTGCATTGGTGTCAGCTCCTTAGTGGTCTCTGGGGACTCGCGAATCAGGCGCAACACCCCCACCATGAAGGTCCCAAATATATAAATCAATTAAACACAAATATAAAGAAACTCACTGATAATACCATGATAGAAGGGGACTTCAACACCTCACTTACAACAATGGACAGATCAAGTAAGCAGAAAATCAACAAGGAAATAATGGCTTTGAATGACACACAACTGGATGGATTTAACAGATATATTCAGAACATTTCATCCTAAAGCAGCAGAACACACATTCTTCTCGAGTGAACATGGAACATTCTCCCAAACAGATCACATATTGGTGCACAAACCAGCACTCAACAAGTACAGAAAGATTGAGATCATACTGTACATATTTTCAGACCACAACACTATGAAACTCAAAATCTACCACAAGAAAAAAATTTGGAAACACCGAGAATACTTGGAGATTAAAGAACATCCTACTAAAGGATGAATGGGTTAACTAAGAAATTAAAGAGGAAACTAAAAAGCACATGGAAGCCAATGAAAATGATAACCTAACAGCCCCAAACCTCTGGGATGCAGCTGCAAGTGGTCATAAGAGGGAAGTATATAGCAATCCAGGCCTTCCTAAAGAAGGAAAAAGACCTTAGACACACAACCTAACCTTACACCTTAAAGAACTGGAAAAAGAACAGCAAATAAAGCCCCAAACCAGCAGAAGACAGGATATAATAAAGATTAGAGCAGAAATCAACGACAGCAGGAAAAAAAAAAGAACAGATCAATGAAACCAGAGGCTGGCTCTTTGAAAGAATTAACAAAATTGATAACCCTTAGCCAGTTTGACAAAAAAGAGAAAGGAAGGACCCAAATAAATAAAATCAAGAATGAAAGAGGAGAGAACACAACCAATACTGCAGAAATACAAACAATAATAAGAAAACATTATAAGCAATTATATGCCAATAAATTTGGCAATCTGGAAGAAATAGACAAATTCCTTTGTCCATTTGTCCAAAGCTATCAAAACTAAAACCGGAAGAAACAGAATATTTAAACAGACCCATAACCAGTATAAGAAATGTTATTAGTAATAAAAAATTTCCCAATAAACAAGAGTCCAGAGCACGATACCTTTCTAGGGGAATTCTAACAAACATTTTAAAAAGAGTTAACAGATTCTTTTGAATCTGTTTCAAAAAATAGAAATGAAGGAAAATTTCCAAACTCATTCTATGAGGCCATCATTGCCCTGATTCCAAAACCTGACAAAGACCCCCCCACTAAAAAGGAGAACTACAGTACAATTTCCCTGATGAACATGGATGCAAAAATTCTCAATGATATACTAGCAAGCCAGATACAACAATACATTAAAAGCATTATTCAGAGGGGCGCCTGGGTGGCTTAGTCGGTTAAGCGTCCAACTTTCACTTAGGTCATGATCTCGCGGTTCGTGGGTTCGAGCCCCACGTCGGGCTCTGTGCTGACTGCCAGTTCAGAGCCTGAAGCCCGTTTCAGATTCTGTATCTCCCTTTCTCTCTGACCCTCCTCTGCTCACGCTCTCTCTCTCTCTCCTAGAAATAAATTAAAAAAAAAAAAACATTAAAAAAAAAAAGAATTATTCAGAGATCCAATATGGCAGAGAAGTAGGGGGACTCAAAGTTCCCTTATCACTCACACAGCAGTCTAGAGGCCAGAGAACTTTGAATTCCAAGAATATGGGCTGCAGAGTGACATAGACATCTCCAGGGGCCATGGGGACAAGCTGGTAGGTCATAGGTGGGGATTCAGGGAGAGGACAACGGGCCCACAGTAGAGACCAGACCTGCCTACACCACATCACACCCCTCCATGCCTGATAACTGGGTATCTACCAGAGCAAGATCAACGCTGACCAACCAGACAGCCCCTCCTCTAGATCAGTGCTGCCACACGTTCCAAGGCATCCGGAGGGGTATGTCAACAATCAAATCAAAGCACACCTGGTGGAGGGTACAAAACATCACTACAAGTAGGGAGATAAAGCAACTGAAGTCACAATAATAGAGAGTGAATAATACACTCCACAAAACACCTCCTGAAGGGCCAGGCCCTGGACAGTGTATGACCCCTCTTTAATATAGTAGTGCTTGCAGGTGCAGGACACATAAAGCTTTTTTTTAAATTTATTTACTTCTGGGAGAGAGAGAGAGAGAGACAGCATGAGCAGGGGAGGGTCAGAGAGAGAGGGAGTCACAGACTGAAACGGGCTCCAGGCTCTGAGCTGGCAGTCAGCACAGAGCCCGATGCGGGGCTCGAACCCACGAACCACGAGATCATGACCTAAGCAAAAGTCGGATGCTTAACCGACTAAGCCACCCAGGTGCCCCATAAAGCTTTTGAAACACATGAGGGACAGAAAACTAGCCAAAATGATAAAACGGAAGTATTCCCCTCAAAAGAAATTTCCAGGAAGAAATGACAGCTAAAGAATTGATCAAAACAGACAGAAACACTGTATCTGATCAAGAATTTAGAATAATAGTCATAAGGCCTGTCTCTGGGCTTGAAAAAAGGATAGAAGACAGCAGAGAATCTATTGGGGCAAAGATCAAGGAACTAAAAAATAGTCATGATGAATTAAAAAATGTTGTAAATGAGGTTCAAAATGAACTAGAAGTGGTGACAACAAGAATTGAAGAGGCAGAGGGGAGAATAAGTGATATTGAAGATAAAATTATGGAAAAAGATGAAGCTGAGAAAAAGAGAAAAAATTCTAGACCATGAGAGAAGAATTAGAGAACTAAGTGATTCAATGAAATATAATAATATCCATATATTAGGATTTCCATAAGAAGAAGACAGAAAGAAAGTGGTGGAAGATGTACTTGAACATAGCTGAGAACTTCTCCAATCTGGGGAAGGAAACAGACACTGAAATCCAGGAGGCACAGAGAACTCTCTTCATACGTAGCAGGAATCGTCCTTCTGTACAACATATCCTAGTGAAACTGGCAAAATACAAAGATAAAGAGAAAATTCTCAAAGCAGCTAGGGACAAATGGGCCTTAACCTACAAGGGTAGACACACAAGGATAGTAGCTGACTCACCTACTGAAACTTGGCAGGCCAGAAGGGAGTGCCAGGAAATATTCAATGTGTTGAATAGAAAAAATATGCAGCCAAGAATCCTTTACCCAGCAAGGCTGTCTGTCATTCAGAATGGAAGGAGATATAAAGGTTTTCCCAAACAAAAACTCAAGGAATTCATCACCACTAAACCAGTCCTACAAGAGATCCTATGGGGGACTCTGGGAGTAGAATGTTGCAAAGACTACAAAGGATCAGAGACATCACTATAAGAATGAAACCTACAGATAACACAAACTAAATCCATGTCTTTCAATAACATTGAATGTAAATGGACCAAATGCTCCAATCAAAAGACATAGGGTATCAGAATGGATATAACAGCATGACCCATCTATTTGCTGTCTACCAGAGACCCATTTCAGACCTGACATTCTTCACCTTCAGATTGAAAGTGAGGGGATGGAGAATCATCTATCATGCTACTCTAAGTCAAAAGGTAGCTGAAGTAGTCATATTTATATCAGACAAACTAGATTTTAAACTAAAGGCTGTAACAAGAGATGAAGAAGGGTATTATATCATAATTATGGGGTCTATCCATCAAGAAGAGCTTGCACAATTATAAATTTTTGTGTACCCAATTTGAAGGCACCCAAATATATAAAACAATCACAAAAATAAGAAATCTTATTGATAAGAATGTGGTAATTGCAGAAGACTTAAAAAAAATGTTTTAATGTTTTCCTTATTTTTGAGAGAGAGACAGAGCATGGGTGTGGGAGGGGCAGAGAGACAGAGACACACACACAGAATCCGAAGCAGACTCAAGGCTCGGAGCTGTCAGCACAGAGGCTGATGTGGGGCTCAAATTCATGAACTGTGACATCATGACCTGAGCAGAAGTCAGATGCTTAATTGACTGAGCCACCCAGGTGCCCCTGCAGGGGACTTTAATGCTCCACTTACAGCAATGAACAGATCACCTAGGCAGAAATAAAGGCATCAATAAAGAAACAATGGCCCTGAATGCTACATTGGACCAGATGGACCTGACAGATATATTCAGAAGTTTTCATCCTAAACCAGCAGTATACACATTCTTCTCGAGTGCACATGGAACATTCTCCAAGAAATATCACATATTGGGTCACAAAACAGCCCTCAATAAATATAAAAGAACTGAGCTCATACCACGCACATTTTCAGATCACAATACTATGAAACTTGAAATCAACCACAGGAAAAAGTTTGGAAAACCTCCAAATGCATGGAGGTTAAAGGACATCCTACTAAGAACGAATGGGTCAACCAAGCAATTAAAGAAGAAATTTAAAAATATATGGAAGCATATGAAAATGAAAACACAACAGACCAAACCCTTTGGGATAGAGCAAAGGCAGTCCTAAGAGGAAAATGCATTGCAATCCAGGCTTATCTCAAGAAACAAGTAAAATCCCAAATACAAAATCTAACAGCACACCTAAAGGAACTATGAGTAGAACACAAAGAAACTCAAGACCAGCAAAAGAAGATAAATAATAAATATCAGAGCAGAAATAAACAATATAGAATCCAAAACAACAGAATAGATAAATGAAACTAAGAGCTGGTTTTTTAAAAAATAAAGAAATTGATAAATCCCTAGCCAGACTTCTCAAAAGAGAGAGGACCCAAACAGATAAAATCACGAATGAAATTGTACTTATCACAACCAAGCCCT
Organism: Hyaena hyaena; assembly: GCF_003009895.1. Lineage (NCBI taxonomy): Eukaryota > Metazoa > Chordata > Mammalia > Carnivora > Hyaenidae > Hyaena > Hyaena hyaena. The sequence continues at coordinate 1,142,518 of NW_024080823.1, forward strand.
CAAATTACAAACAATTATCAGAGAATACTATGAGAAATTATATGCCAACAAACTGGACAACCTGGAAGAAATGGACAAATTCCTAGACACCCCACACTACCAAAACTCAAATGGAAAGAGATAGAAAATCTGAACAGACCCATAACTAATGAAGAAATTGAATCAATTATCAAAAATCTACCAACAAATAAGAGTGCTGGGCCAGATGGCTTCCCAGGGGAATACTACCAAGCATTTAAAGCAAAGTTAATACCTATCCTTCTCAAGCTGTTCCAAAAAATAAAAACGGAAGGAAAGCTTCTGGACTCATTCTATGAAGCCAGCATTACCTTGATTCCCAAACCAGACAGAGACCCTACAAAAAAGGAGAGTTACAGGCCAATATCCCTGATGAAAATGGATGCAAAATTTCTCATCAAGATACTAGCAAATTGAATTCAACAGCAAATAAAAAGAATTATTCACCATGATCAAGTGGGATTCATTCCTGGGCTTCAGGGTTGGTTCAATATTTGCAAATCAATCAATGTGTTACATCACATTAATAAAAAAAAGAACCATATGATCCTGTCAAAATATGCAGAAAAAGCCATTTGACAACATACAGCATCCTTTCCTAATAAAATCCTTCAAGAAAGTTGGGATAGAAGGAAGATACGTAAACATCATAAAAGCCATATATGAAAAGGCATCCTCAATGGGAAAAACTGAGATCTCTCTGAGATCAGGAACAGGACAGAGATCTCCACTCTCACCACTGTTGTTTAACATAGTGGTGGAAGTCCTAGCCTCAGCAGACAACAAAATGAAATAAACTGACATTGCCAATCGCCAACATGGCAAAGAAGAAGTCAAACTTTCACTTTTTGCAGATATTACGATACTCTATATGAAAAACCCAAAAGACTCCACCAAAAAACTACTAGAACTGATACATGAATTTAGCAAAGTTGCAGGGTACAAAATCAATGTACAGAAATCAGTTCCATTTCTATACACCAATCATGAAGCAACAGAAAGAGAAATCAAGAAATGGATCCCATTTACAGCTGTACCAAGAACCATAAAATACCTAGGAATAAACATAACCAAAGAGGTAAAAGATTTGTATGCTGAAAACTACAGAAAATTTATGAAGGAAATTGAAGACACAAAGAAATGGAAAAACATCCATGTTCATGGATCAGAAGAATAAATATTGTTAAGTTATCAATAATACCCAAAGCAATCAACACATTCAATAAAACCCCAATCAAAATTGCACGGCATTCTTCTCAAAGCTAGAACAAACAATCCTAAAATTTGTATGGAACCACAAAAGACCCCAAATAGCCAAAGTAATATTGAAGAAGAAAACCAAAGTGGGAGGCATCATAATCCCAGACTTTAGCTTCTACCACAACACTGTAATCATCAAGACAGTATAGTATCGGCCCAAGAACAGACACATAGAACAATGGAATAGAATAGAGAGCCCAGAATTGGATGCACAAATGTATGACCAACTCATCTTTGACAAAGCAGAAAAAGGTCTCCAGTGGAAAAAAGACAGTCTCTTCAGCAAATGGTGCTGGGGAACAGGACAGCAACATGCATAAGAATGAAACTGGACCCTTTCTTACACCATACACACACACACACACACACACACACACACACACACACACCTCGAAATGGATGAAAGACCTAAATGTGAGACAGGAAACTATGAAAATCCTAAAGGAGAAAACAAGCAACACCCTCTTTGACTTCAGCTGCAGCAATTTCTTGCTCAACACGTCTCCAAAGGTAAGGGAATTAAAAGCAAAAATGAGCTATTAGGGCCTCGTCAAGATAAAAAGCTACTGCACAGCAAAGTAAACAATCAACAAAACTAAAAGGCAACCAACAGAATGGGAGAAGATATCTGCAAATGACATACTAGATAAAGGGTTAGTATCCAAAATCTATAAGGAACTGACCAAACTCCACATCCAAGAAACAAATAATCCAATGAAGACACAGGCAGAAGACATGAATCGACATTTTTCCAAAGAAGACATCCAGATGGTCAACAGACACATGAAGAGATGTTCAGCATCCCTCATCATCAGGGAAATACAAATCAAAGCCACAATGAGACACCAGCTCACACTGGTCAGAGCGGCTAAAATGAACAACTCAGAAAACAACAGATGCTGGCGAGGATGTGGAGAAACGGGAACCCTCTTGCACTGGTGGTGGGAACGCAAACTGGTGCAGCGGCTCTGGAAAACAGTGTGGAGGTTCCTCAAAGAATTAAAAATGGATCTACCCTATGACCCAGCAATAGCACTGCCAGGTACTTATCCAAAGGATACAGGAGTGCTGATTCATAGGGGCACAAGTACCCCAGTGTTTACAGCAGTGTTTTCAACAATAGCCAAATTATGAAAAGAGCCCAAATGCCCATCAATGGATGAATGGATAAAGATGGGGTTTATATATACAATGGAATATTACTTGGCAATGACAAAGAATGAAATCCTGCCATTTGCAGCAATGTGGACGGAACTGGAGGGTATTATGCTGAGTGAAATAAGCCAGTCAGAGAAAAACAGCACATGTTTTCACTCATGTAGAACTTGAGAAACTTAACAGAAGACCATGGGGGAAGGGAAGGGGAAAAAATAGTTACAAAACAGAGTGGGAGGGAAGCAAATGGTAAGAGACTCTTAAATACAGAGAACAAACTGAGGGTTGCGGGAGGGGTGTTGGGTAGGGGGATGGGCATCAAGGAGGGCACTTGTTGGGATGAGCACTGAGTGTTACATGTAAGTGATAAATCATTAAATTCTATCTTGAAAATATATATGTAGAATAGAAAATATTTTTTACATATATATGTAAAAAAAAAAATAAGAAAAATAAAGGATCTTTTATTTTAAAAAATCATAAGGAAGAGAAAAATATAAATACAGTACTGTATTTATAAAAACAAAACAAAATCAACCTGTGTATAAGTTTGAACCCATGAAGTCCAAACCTGTATTGATCAGGCATCAACTGTATTTATGGGTGGGATGACGTGCTGAGATTTGCTGAATAATAATCTAAGGGGCGACGGGTAGGGTGGAGTGAAAATGAAACACGATTGGCCATGAGCAGATCATCGTGGAATTGGAGCAGGTAAGGATGCATTACACTATTCTCTCCAGTCTGGAATATGCTTGAATTTCTGTAACAAAAAAGTTTTTAAAATGTGACGCTCATGCAGAGGCTGTTACATGAAAAGTGGGTAAGGAGACATCACAATCCTAGCTTTATGACCAACTATCATAGCTATCTGCACAAAGTAGCATCTGGGAGGAAAGCCACCAAGAGTTTGTTTGTATATATATAGTGGAATTAGGAGTGATTTATTTTGTATTAGTTTTTCCACGATAAACATGGTAGTTTAAAATTAAAAATATTATTGTTTAATAATTAAAAAATAAAAAGAAACGAATACAGGTTTTGCTCTGTCCCTGCAGCCTCATGGCTATAGAGTCCACCACTGCAGCCCCTGGTCCCATCCCTGGCCCCCATCCCCACAGCCCCAGGCGTCTGCCCCTTCCTTCCTCTCTTACTCACTCGGTTTCCCCGGCTAGACTGTACATCTTCCATCATCTCAGACTTCCTGTATTCAAATCCTACCAGCGGTTCTTCAAAAGGACCAGTCCCACATCCTTTACTCTTCAACACAACATGCTACTATCTTTTTTTTTTTTTTTTAATCTCCCTTGAGACCTCTGACTCCTTGGTCAGGTGCCCCCTCCCTTCTGCACCTGTGATCCAGGACAGCGTGTGGTGAACTCCACCAACCGCCCACACCACCCCATGTACCTGCCTGTAGAACAGCCACAGGGACTCAAGGCCCCTCTCTGTCACTGAATTCTGGGCCAGGAGGGCAGGTGCTGAGCTGGTGACCCTCCACAACGTTCCCCAAGAGGCTCCAGGTAAACAGAGGACAGCACACACGAGGGACATCACATAAGACACCGACCTTCAGGGCTGCAAAACCCAGGGTGCACCTGACTTGCTGTGGCCTACGTGAGCCTCCATCATTCAAACCAGGAGACAGCCCATCCATGGGACCGCTGCGAGGCTCGGACAGATTAGTGGAGCAAGCCTGTTTATATGGTCCCAGGTAAAACAATCAGGTTTTAAAATCAGGAGCTCAGAACGGTGTCCTGAATCTTCACGTACCTACACACCATTTCTAGGGGTCTGCAGTCACACTCTGGGGTCCTTTGTAAGACGATGGCTGGAAAGCACATTGACCAGAGAGAGTCAAGACGCTACTGAGGTCTACAGCCCCCCCCCCCCCACAGCCGCACAGACCCGCATGTGCCTGTATGCTCACATAAAATCTTCAACTTGGCCTCCGCAGATGAAGTATCCTCCTGCTGTGCCAGCTCAGGCTTGTGTCAGACCGGGGAGGCCCAGGTTCAAAGCTGCACTGATTTGCTGCGTAAAACCACCCTCTGGCTTTGCTAACTTCACCAGCTAACTTCCCAATTTAAGTTCAGGAAACTGTTTCCCTAACTATGGAGCCTAAAGCAAACAGTCCCCAATAGCATTCACATGGAAAAAAGCAGAAATTCTATAGTTTGAGATTCTTTTTTTTTTTTTTAAGTTTATTTCTTTTCAGAAAGGGCAAGCATGAACAGGGGAGAGGCAGAGAGAGCGGTGTGCGGGCGGGGAGAGAGGTTTTCAAGCAGCCGCCACAGAGCCTGATGTGGGGCTCAATCCCATAACCTTGAGATCATGACCTGAGCTGAAATTAAGAGTCAGATGTTTCAATGACTGAGCCACCCAGGCACCCCTCAAGCTCTAAAGCATAACAAAACCAATAACCTAGAATCAGGTTTTGCTCTTCCTCCCTCAAATTGGACCAAGTCTTCAAATTCCTAGTTTCTGACTGGCTGGGACAGACTTATGAATTATAATTACCCAAAGCCGTCACTGCGATAAAGAGCTTTAGGATAATATTTTTTTCCAAAACGTCCTCTAGGAGCACACGGGTGTCTACAGATGCAGGAATCCATTGAGCTGTGACTTAATATTATGCATCTCCTGCAGGGATGATACAGCTAAAACACATAAAGAAGTTAGATCTCCTCGAGGAAGATCAATAGTCTCATAGCTTCTGAGCTGGGTGACATTTTCCTTGTGTGACTTGCCTTCAGTAGCGCTTAAACACAAGATGCTACCAGGAAGGGTCCAGCTCTAAAGCTGGCTCTGAGGGCAGAGTTCTCAGCACAGGCACCAGGCTTCTCTGGTCACCAACCACCAATGCCCAAAAGCCCTTTCCAGGCCAGCAGCGGCAGCACAGTGGACAGGAAGTCCTTCACTTCCTACGGATCACCCTCACATGTGACATGGTGCACCTGGTCATGGGGAATCCCACAGGCTCCTGACAGTCCCAAAGGGCTGAATGGCACAGGTGTGGAGGCTGCGTGAGCTCAACCCTGAAGTCCAATCTGCCGCCTCGGGGACTCACCTGTCTGTCCCACTTCCTTGCAGAATGGTCTATTGTCTGCTGGAGCTGCTATAATGAAGCACTGCAGACTGGGGGGCTTAAACCACAGGAATTTACTGTCTGTCATTTCTGGAAGCTAGATATCTACAATCCAGGTGTTTGGCAGGGATAGCTTCTTCTGAGGCCTCTCTCCTTGGCTTATAGATGGCTATCTTCTCCCTGGGTCTTCACTCAGTCTTCCATCTGTGTCTGCATCCTAATCTCTTCTTGTAAGGGCACCAGTCATATTGGATCTGGGCCCACCCTAATGACTTCATTTTTAACTTAATCATCTCTTTAAAGACTATCTCCAAACACAGTCACATTCCGAGGTGCTGGGAATTAGAGGACTTCAACTTCCTAATCTGAAGGGGGCATGTAATCAGCCCATACAGCTGGGAGATGATATCTCACAGAGTAGATGCTCAGGACAGGACTGGAAGCTGAGGTCTCCCCAGCAGAACAGACCATAAGCCCTTAGAGGGCAGAGCCAGCACAAGGCCTCTGTGCTTCTGGCACCTGACTCCACTTCTACAGCTCCCAGTACAGGGTTTGCAGGGGGATGAAGACCCAGAGGCTCAGCCCTCAGCATCGCCTCCCTTGGGGCCAGGAAGGTCACATCCTGTAGAATAAAACCCAGCAGAGGAAGGGCAGGACACAGAGGGTGCTCTGATCAGAGCTCGGGACGAGGCCTTGACTCTCAGCCCAGACAATGGAGCCTGACTTGAGCCAGGAACCTGGCAAAACCTTTTCCCCACAAGAGTAAATGGTTCTTTCAAAGCCTTATTACTTGCCAACCCTGAAAGGTTCTAAGGGGGCAGACTCAGTCTCAGGTGCCGCCCATCAATTAGCAAGAACACGCCAAGAGCACGTGGCCAGATTTAGCAAATTAAGATACAGGATGCCTAGCTCAAGGTGAATTTCAGATCAATGACAAATAAGTTTCCCTATGAATAAACTCCTCGCAAACCTATGTAGGGGCAAACCTACATAAAACATTATTCGTCATCTGAAATTCACATTGAATTGGCATCCTACACTCTATCTAGCAACCCTAATTAAAAAAAAAAAAATCCCTCCTTGTCTGGCTGATGCGCACTTGGGATCTCTTCAGAAAGCCAACTACTCGAGGAGCAGAAGATTCTGCCCAGAGACACCCAGGGGAGCCATTCTTCTCAGAAGAGGTCCATCAGCTGAGCTAGCCCCTCTCCCTGGCCTCTCTTCCAGGGCCCCTCCCATTGGCCCAGTGACCCCACCATGGGCTCACCTTACAGATACGATAAGCCCAACTCCTTGATGCCTAGGGAGTCAGCATTAATGGGCAACATCCACCAGAACATCTATACTAGTCCCCAGACAGCTGTTATCAGTATTGCTATCACCATCACCAGTAGTAATAATATGCGGTAGGCAGAGGGCAAATGACTGAACAATGTCAGGGTGCTGCTGACGGCATCTTCACTCGATACTAAATCCACACTTCTAGCAAAGTGATGCATATATTTCTTCCATCAATATTGGTAGCAAGTCCTCCAACACTCAGCTCCCAGGGTCGGATCATCCATTCCATCCAAGTACCCAGCTAGATCTAATTTCCAAACACATCTGGAACAGGCACAGCTCACAGCCTCGGCTTCCCCACCATTTCCTGTCAAGCTATGGCAGTGGCCATCCTGTACTCTGTTCTCCACCCGCACTCAGAGTAGTTCTTCAAAAGTTATGCCGCGGGGCGGCTCGGTGGCTCGCTGGTTCAGCGTCCAACTCTTGATTTCAGCTCCAGTCGTGATCCCCGGGTTGTGGAATCGAGCCCCTCACTGGGCTCCATGCTGGGTGTGGAGCCCACTTAAGATTCCCTCTCACTCTCCCTCTGCCCCTCTCCCATTCATGCACATGCACACTCTCTCAAAACAAAAAACAAACAAACAAAAAACAGTCGGCCATGTTACCCTGTGCTAAAAACATTCCAAAGGCACCCATTTCACTCAAAGTAAAATCCAGGTCCTTATAATGGCCCAGAAGGCCCCCCATGATCCACCTCCACCCCTTACCTTTGTGACCTCTTCCTCTTCCTCCTCCTCCCCCCTTCTTCAATAACCCGCTCCTCCTGGTACCCACCCTCCAGGCACACTTCCACCTGCGGCTTTACACTGGTCATGCCCCAGCCTGGATGGGAGGATGCCCTCCCATCCCAGATACCTCTTGGCCAACTCCCTCATATCCTGAAAGCCTTGTGCAGATCTTATCTTCTCAATGGGGCCTATCCTGTCTGCCCTATGTAATTCCAGGACAATGTACTCACCTTCCCTGCTTCATCATTCCCAAACCCCCACCCCAGTCCTGTCTAGTGTTCCTTTCCTCTGAAACACCTCCATTTTGTAAGATGCCATCTGTAGGTCCATTATCACTTGTTGTCTGAATCCCCCTCTAGAAGGCAAGAAATTTGCTTTGTTCCAACACTTACTGAATACCTCATATGCGCCAGGCACCAGGAAAGAAGAGTTATAAATGTTATAAATGTGAATGCTCCCAGCCATCCTCTGATTAGTTTAATGTTTGTCTATGAGAAAACGCTCAGAGAGTCACCCAGCTATGAGGAAACAGGGTCGGGATTCTGACACAGACGTCAAAGCCCAGGCGATTTTACTGACCCTGAGAAATAGAAGTACCGTTCACAGCTACCATGGAAGCACCACTGTCCCCTTCAGCACTTCCTGTCCCTGCCAGCTGATTCCTGATATCTACCAGCAGTGTAGGCCGTGCTCACTTTTAGGGAGGTTATATGGTATGAGGAAAGGACACTGGCCTTGGCCCCGAAGTCACAGGTGCCCCTGGGTCACAGACACCCCTGGATCATAAGGAGCAACCCAGTGGGTCACAGGCACCCCAGGTCATGAGCATCCTTGGGTTGTGGGTGCCCCGGGTCACAGGTGCACATCTTGGCAGCATCCACTGTGGGGTGGGTCATGGGAGCAAGCTGGTGCACCCACTGTGGGGTGCAGGGACAATGCATACTAGACATGGCAATGTTGACAGCCGGGGGGGTGGGGCTCCATGACTGCTGTGGACACTAGGATGGCTCTTATCACAGGGAACTCCTGACTGTCCCATGGAGGACCTCAGAACCAAATGCCCACTATTGGGGCAAGAGAGAAGGGTGAGCAGCAAAGAGAACGGAGGGGGGCTCCGAGAAAGCACAGAGAGCAGACCGCCATCACACAGCCAGTTCAAAGGGCAGAGCAGAGAGGTAGTGCCAGAAGGGCTCGGTCAGGGCCAGTGGGCCCTGCCACAGGCAGGCTGGGGTGAGAGGGCTGCCTAGGGTGTCAAGATTGGTGAGCTCTGTTGGGGTGCCTGGGTGGCTCAGCCGGTTAAGCATCTGACTTTGGCTCAGGTCATGATCTCACAGTTCATGGGTTCGAGCTCCGCGTCGGGCTCTGTGCTGACAGCTAACTCAGAGCCTGGAGCCTGTTTCTGATTCTGTGTCTCCCTCTCTCTCTGACCGTCCCCTGTTCACACTGTCTCTTTTCCTCTTAAATAAGAAAAAAAAAATTTTTTTTTAAATTGGTGAGCTCCCAGCTGCAGCACAAGGTACTTGCCTTCTGAAGGTGCCGGCGGCTGCTGGATCCAGAAGAGGGGGAACAAAAAAACCCTGTATGAGATTTTCACGCTCCTTTCATTTCCAGAGGATAAAAGAAATGGTCGGCGGGTTGGCATTAGTAAGTAATCAGGTTTCACACTTCCTGGTTTTCCGACCTGGGACTTCCACAGCCCGGCATCTCCCAAACTAGACACGGCAGGCCCCCAGCCACACCTGCTGCCGCTGGTCACTGGCATGTCCTCTGCACCTGGGCTCCCCTGGGAGTGGAGCCCACTCATCCCGAGTGCTCGCATCACCCCCTGGCATGGCGCTGACATCCGCCAGCCCCAGACAAGGCAGGAGAGGTGACCTGGACAGGAGCACAGTGTAGACGGAGCTGCACAGGAACATGGTGTAGACGGAGCTGCACAGGAACGTGGTGTAGACGGAGCTGGGGTGGACGGTGGCGGCCGTCTCAACTAAGAAACAGCAAGGAGTCCAGCCACTAGAGCTATTGCCAGGAAGGAGCAAGGCTCATGGGGGGGGGGGGGTGTCTGCCTTTGGGCCCAGCAAAGACCTTGACTTCTCAGATTTCCCCAGTCTTTCCTAGAAAAAGGAAATGATTAATGTCAACCATTCCTATTCACATTCTATAACCAAACCTCACAAGCAACAGATCCCCAGAGAACTGATTCTAAGAGACACTGACATCCACATGCACATGAGTGATCACCTCAAAGGGAATGAGCCTGCAATGTGTTCACTGACCAATCACATCCCATCTACACTGATTACATGGCCCAGCATCTCTCCCCTTCACCCTTAAGAAAAGCCCAGAAGGGTCCAAGGGACAGACGGGGGTGGAAGGGGCAGTGGGGGGAAGGGACTAATGCTCATGGAGGGTTTGACACGATCGGTGCTTTACAAACATGTGGTCCCTTCCAACAAGGCAGTGTGGTAGCAACTATTCTCCCATTTTACAGACTTGGAAGCTGACATTCAGGTTAAGTTACTTTGCCAAGCGAATCAGCAGAGGCTAGGAAGTCTGCAAATCTGAGGATTTGGCTGGACTCAAAGGAGACTCAGGAATTTCAACTCAAAAGTCTATTCTTCATACTCTCAAACTTAACCCAACGTTATGTCAGAAACTGCCCCAGTTCCCTCACATCCAGCACTTGCTATTTGGCAGATGCTGACCCACAGGGTAGGCAAAGGTCGCGGGACCGGGCTGAGCCTGCTCCAGAAAACCACACCCATCTCCTCCTGGGAGATCTCAGGATCTGGTCTTTGAATCTCCAGGCAGGAAGTGAGGAAAATAGGTCAAAGCAATTTTAAGCTATCCTAAAAGACCAAAGCCAAAGCCTTTTTGTGACAGCAATAGCAACATTTTAACGTCTCAGTTACGTAATATTCAGCCTGAGCAGACGTTGGCGGCTTCAGGCATCTGCTCACGTGGTCACTGAATGTGGTATTCCAGAATAAGGTTCGTCACCGAGACTTCCGCCCTTGTATTTATCCACTCAACTACCGGGCCAAGTCCTTGTTAGAACGTCTGAAACAATGGAAGCCCTGAACGTAAATCCCATAGGAAAGAAACTCCTCCCTCCAGCATTTTCTCCAAAGCACCCAAGGTCTGTAACCATGTAGGTGGCAGAGTACCACAAAATGTAACAGCCAACATTAAGCGCTTCCTGAATGCCAGGCGCCCCCTGGCCTCTCCTCTCAGAGACATGGGGAGCTGAAAAAGCACCCTGGGTTCACCTCCTGGGTCCACCGCTATGACCTACTGGGTCGGTCACTTCATCTCCCAGTCTGCTTCACAGGTATAATGTGGACAACAGTACTTCTTTAAGTGTGAAATACAGTAATTCCAGTAGGGTGCTGCCTAATAAATCTCTATTCTTGTCCTTGAGACCAAGGCTTTCGCATTTCTCCTTGAAAGAGGATGGCGACACCAGCATTGCCTTCTCCTCACGTCTGTCCCCCCTCTGCCTTTCCAGCACTGAGAACCACGGGCGCCGGGGTGCGTATGCTATGGCTCCAGGCAGGGAGGACAGCAGACGTCTTCTGCTTCAGGCTGGAGGGGCCAGCCCTGGAGCCCCAGGACCAGGAGGCCTAAAGACACCTGTAGACCTTGCTGGAAGGTCAACGCTAGCCTGTGCGCTCTGCCGAGATTGCCAGGCTCCAGAGGGAGAGAAAAGGCTGAAAGAGGCAGTGCTCCCTGCCCCTGAGCCTCGGAGAATGAGCAGGGGCTCCAGGAGGGATCTGCAGGTGTGAGCTATGGACACGGGGACAGAGGGCGGCGTTCTCTCTCCCCCTTGGCTACTGCACTAGGCCCAGCCCCATGAGCCCACAAAGAAAGATAAGGGGCAAAGTTCTCACAGCACAGAGTAAGATGGCTCAGAAGAAACAGAACATATACCCAACAAGAAACAGCTATGGACAACAGGAATTTTAATTACACAGTAATAATAGGACTCAACGAGATTCAATTACAGCACACACAGGGGAAAAAAACACAACATTTCCTGGAACTAAAACAAAAGAAAAAAACGCCATGAATTTCCAACTAAGCTCTTCCCACAAAGACAAGGTGAAGGCAGTCATACACACTCCCTGAATCACTGACTCAGAAGATCAAGTCCGAGAAATAAAGTAGAGATTACAAGTATGAAGAGATGGAAATCGTAAAGGATCAGATAGGAGACTCTGGGGCTATATCCTGAGCCTGGGCGAGAAAAGGGACAGATGAAGGAAAGGCTATAATAAAGGGCACCAGTTCTGGACAGAAGCGATAAGTAAAATACACGGAGGCAAATGCTAGTGAAGTTTCTGAGTCTGAGGATAAAGGGGAAGGAAAGAAAAAAAAAAAAAAGACAATCCTTTGGGCAGAATGAATTTGTACCCAAGATGGAAATGGAAACAGACAGGCTGAGGACAATGCCATGACGCTGTCAGAGCAGCCCTGGGTGGTGAGACAGCTCTGCGCACCACTGAATGTGAGAACAGCTTCCCCAGGCAAGATGTCATTCCTCTAGTGAGAAAAATAAGAGAAGAGATTTGAAGAAAAGCATTTACAGTATACACCACGAGGCACCTAGCATCATAGCAGAGAAAACAAGGAAGGAAAGGATCTACCTACCCAAACCAAGACTCCATTGAGAGAATATTGATGGCCTTGGCAAGGTTGAATGGCTGGTACCTACTTCAGGGTCATTTCTGACACTCGTGAATTAATGGGCGATCACTGGCACCTGATCATGCAGATTCCCACCGTGCCTAAGCAGTATCACCACCTTGGTGATATGCGCAAGACCTATAATTCAGATTTGTTATTAATCTTGGAGTACTCACTTTCACGTTCAATTCAGCATCCGAGGGGTAACTTGGGCTGAAAATACAACCTGACGTGCTTTCTAGGTCAAAGTCCTAGAAGTTGAAGTATAAATGTGTAATTATTGCAGTAATGGTAAAATGTTGCAATGAAGATCGGAAGAGCTGATAACTTTACAAACAGAAAAGGAAGAGTAAGAGCTTTCAAATACTTAACGTTGAGACAGAATGACAGTTAATCCGAATATGACAAATACTAAGAGTATGTTGTCCAGATTACTTTAGAAAGACTATTCTTCCTTTTAGAACAGACAGTTAAGGGCGCCTGGGTGGCTTAGTCGGTTAAGCATCCGACTTTTGCTTAGGTTGTGATCTCGCGGTTTGTAGGTTCGAGCCCCGCGTCGGGCTCTGTGCTGACTGCCAGCTCAGAGCCTGGAGCCTATTTCGGAGTCTGTATCTCCCTCTCTCTCTGACCCTTCCCTGCTCACGCTGTCTCTCTCTCTCTCTCTCTCCTAGAAATAAATAAAAAATATTAAAAAAAAAAGAACGGACAGTTAATGGGCAATCCAAGATGAGACACAGGACGACCATGAACTCCCCTCCTACCAAAGACACACCGAATCTACAGCCAGGGATAAAACAATTCCCTCTGGAAAAGACCTGAATGCTAACTGTACCAGCTTTTCCACAGCTGAGGAGACAAGGCCATCTAGAGGCAGGGAGGAGAGGCAGAGGCGTGGTCTTGCCCCAGACCCCACCTCAGTGCAGTAACCCACGTCAGGAAGGCTCTCACAAAGCAGGAGCTTCTCCCTGGGGAGCAAGGTCCCTTGGAACCTGCTCCAGGGAGCTGAGCCCCCAACATGTCTGGCTTTGGAAAACAACAGGGCTTTTAAGTCTACATGACCCAAAGGGCTGTGGGGAATGGAGGCTGCACTCTCGAAGAGCTTGTGCACAGACCCACTCACCCCGGGATCAGCGTAAAAGCAGTAGTTTGAAAAGTGCCTAGACATTTTTGTGAAAAGGATACATTTGCTAATCTTAAAGGGTAGGCCAGAGGGCCGGGGCCTGTTGGGACTCTCTCCTGGATGGAGGCACTGGTGGGTGCCATTTTTGCATTCTCCTCCTGCCTTGCTGGTGCAGGCAGGTGCATGGGGTTCCCGCCATCTCCCGCTGCCCTGCCAAGGCAGGGGGTGTGGGGGGTGCCTGCCTCTACACCCTCCAGCTGCTGCAAAGTGAGTGAGCACAGACCCCACAGGGGACTCTCCTTGATCGCTTGGCTCTAGGAGCCCAGGGCAAGGGGGTGGGGGGCTGATATTCCTGACCCCCACCAGACTGAAACAGAGAAACAATCTTGGCAGACTACCAACCCCAAGCCACTGCACACACAGAGCACTGAAACACACCCCCAGTCTTCCTGTGAAAAAAGCCCCTTTACTTGTCCTTAGAGCTTCAGCTGGAGAGGCAGACTTCAGGTCTGCCACACATCTAGAGGCTACGAAGGTGCTCCTGGGGAACACAGGCCTGGGGACGCCATCTTTGCACTCTCGCTAGGCCTTGCTATAGCTCACCGGTACCTCCCAGGAAAGAGCTGATATGTTCATCTGGGGTCCCGATTCTTGCAACTGCCACCCAGGTCCCAAGGGCTGGGGTGCCTGGTGTAAGGCCCAAACCCCTTGCTCCTGAGGGAGAAACCCCTGCTTCGTAAATCTCCAGAAAGCCTAGTCTGAAAGCCAACAGTGTTTACAAGTGCAGACCCATGGGACTGTCTATATTTGCTTACATTAAAAGCATCAGTCTGAGGTTCCAATCAGCCTGAAACTAGGAACTGACTGAGATTCCCCCTTTGGAACAGCGGCAGGTCTGTCAAGTGCAAACTGGACTGCTTTGCAATCGCAGAAGTTCGAGAGACAACAGAGAGCTGGGGCAAAGCTGACCTACAAGATTCACCTTCTACCCAAGGCCACTCCTTCAAGACTAGGAAAGGGAGCTGTTTTGCCTAATACATAAAAACAAACACAGAAAGCCAAGAAAAACGAGGAAAGAGAGGAATTTGTTCCAAACAAACAGCAAGATAAAACCTCAGGAAAAACCTTAATAAAACTGAGATGAGTAATCTACCTGATAAAGAGTTCAAAGTCATGGTCCTAAAGATGCTCAATGAACTCAGAAGAAGAATGAACACAGTATGAACTTCAATAAGGACATAGAAAATATGAGAAAGTACCAACCAGAAGTCGCAAAACTGATGAATACTGTCCCCTGAGAAATACACTAAAATGTTCAACAGCAGCCTAGATGAAGCAGGAGAAAGGATCAGTGGCCTGGAAGACACAGCAGTGGAACTCACTCAGAGAGCAGCACAAAGAAAAATATAACCTTAATAAGTGAAGACAGGTTGAGAGAGACAAATGGGACAACATCAAATAGAATAAAGTTCCCATTATGGGGGTTCCAGAAAGAAAAAAGAGAGAAAGGGGGCAGAAAACTTATTTGAAGCTAAACACTTCCCTAACCTCAGGAAGGAAATAGACATCCAGGTTAACAAAGCCCAGAGAGTTCCAAAAACAATGAACCCAAAAGAGAGCCACACCAAGACACATTATAATTAAAATGTCAGAAGTCAGAACTGACAGTTACAGAATTTAAGTAATGATACAAGGCAGAATAATAGAGTTTGGATTATATCATAATTATAATCTTTGCAGAATTTCTTCATGTACTAGCTTTCATCACACTAAAGCAAATACCCTGAAGAATTTGATGTTCTAGTCATTTAATTTAGTTCGGGGTCTGAGTGTTTCAAGAAAAAGTCCTATTTGGGAATTCTACATCTATTGAAGATAAATTAGTATCAGAAAGTCAACTCTATCACCTTAAAAATCCAAGAATAGAAAAAAAATTCCACAATCATGTATAACACCATCCTCAATACATTATTTTCAACCCAGCCCTGAAAAATACTATAAAGTGTATGAAGAAAGTGTTATAGAAAAGTTTGTTTTCATTAATTACCGTTCAAAATAACAAGCTTTACAAGAATGCCCTTTAAGAAGACAATTCCTTGTGGTTTTAAGTCGAGAGGAACTAATGCTACACTCAAAATGCATGTTGAAATGATTACTGTAGACTAACTACCACGTTCAGTAGTCAGAGGATGAGAAATTGTCAAGAGTTACTCAAACTATGAATCCTGGTTACAATGTTCCTTTTGGAAATTGTGTTACTGAAAAAATTTCCCCCTGAATTAATGTGCTCTTTCTGTATCTTGTACAGCAGACATCTGGATGTGCAAACATATCCAGAAGGGCTTTGAGGGCTGACAGCCTGCTGGAGTAATGAGAAATCCATCCGTGTTTCTGCCTTTCTGGTGGGCTCGGAGAATCCTGGGTAACCAAACTGACATATCATGAGAGTATAAGCATTCCTTACAAAATATATATCGTCTCCTCATGGAAGACACCAAAAGCCATGTACGTATACCAAAATCTGAGATGCAAGCAGAAATTAAGAAATGATTTTGTTATCTTGAAAGAAAAACACAATATTCCAATGGCCACATTCCTAGATTTTTAAGTAGTAATCGCAGTCAGGAATGTCAGAAGTAAAAACTGTAAGTGAGGGCAACATCTGAAATTTATTCCTGAAAATATTCAGAGAACACGTGTGAGCAGTAACTCAAGGTTTCGTTCATGGGATTGTGTCAATGAAATTGCGTCACCCCCTGTACTGGCCAAATCCTCACATCTGGGAGATGAAAAGAAGGGAAGTCTTTGCCTTCCAGAGCTACTATTAAGGAGGAAGTTCAAGACGACACTGACTGAAGTCCCTCCAGCGGCAGAAGAGCCCCAAAACACCTCCCTCCTGGAGCTCAACTGAAAGTAGATGTCTCACTTCACAAATGTGCAGTAGAGTGACTACAGGTAAGGGAGAGGGACAGTAGCAGCACAAGAGATTATTATTCCTGTACCATATTGTCAGTTTTCTGAATTCTGACACCTAGAATTTTTTTTTAAAATATAAATGCTTTATTTAAAGAGAACCTTCAGATTATACCATTATCCTACAAGCTCACCCTTCAAATGGATTCAGTCTTAAGCAAACATTTAGCCATTTGCACAAAATCTATATTTGGTGCTTCGTGTGTGCGTGTGCGAGCACACGCGTGCATGCACACATGTGTAAAATAAAAGGACAGTAACAAATCTTTAAGATTTTGTATGATAAAAGTGAAATGTAGACTCTGGATACAAAAGGTCTTGTTCTGATGTGAAGCCTGCTTGGGATTCTCTCTCTCTCTCTGCCCATGCTCACCCTCTCTTTCTCTCTCTCCCTCAAAATAAATTTTTTAAAAAGCACCGTTTGGAGAAGATATAAAAGGTATAACTATATATACATCAAACAATATGGCAGCTAAAGACTAAAAATACAAGAACATGGTAACAATTTAGCTCTTCAAATTTAGCTCTTGTTCTGGGGGAAAGAGTTGGGAAAACAGTATGTTGTTTTCAAATAACAGTAGAGAAATACACATTCAGTTATGAGAGAGGGAAGGACAAAGAGACAGAATATTATTAAAACGGAAAATAAATTACAGTCAATTGAATTCCAACAAGGATGCCAAACAATTACATGGAGAAAGGATAGTATTTTCAATAAGTGGCTGAACTTTCAACAAGTGGTTGAATAACTCAATATCCACATGCAAATGAATGAGATTGGAACTCCACCTAACAGTATGTAGAAAAAATAAGTCAAAATGTATCAAAGACATAAACATAAGAACTAAATTATTAGGTTCCTAGAAGAAAACGTAAGGGTAAATGTTAGTGATCTTGACTTAGTCTTACAAGGAACATATACCCAGAAGTGCGTGGGTGACTCAGTTAGTTAAGCGTCTGACTTCAGTTCAGGTCACGATCTCACAGTTCATGGGCTGAAGGCCGCGTCGGGCTCTGTGCTGACAGCTCGGAGCTCAATGTCTGGAGCCTGCTTTGGATTCTCTGTCTCCCTCTCTCTCTCTCTCTCTCTCTGCCCCTCCCCACTCATGCCCTGTTTCTCTCTCAAAAATAAATAAGCATTAAAAACAATTTTTTTTAGGGGTGACTGGGTGGCTCAGTCGGTTAAGCATTCAGCTTAGGCTCAGGTCATGATCCTGTGGTTTGTAGGTTCGAGCCCCATGTCAGGCTCTGTGCTGACAGTTTAGAGCCTGGAGCCTGCTTCAGATTCTGTGTCTTCCTCTCTCTCTGACCCTCCCCTGCTCATACTCAGTCTCTCTCTGTCTCTCTGTCTCTCTCTCTCTCAAAAATAAACACTAGGGGCGCCTGGGTGGCTTGGTCGGTTGAGCGTCCGACTTTCGCTTGGGTCATGATCTCGCGGTTCGTGGGTTCGAGCCCCGCGTCGGGCTCTGTGCTGACTGCCAGCTCGGAGCCTGGAGCCTGTTTCAGTCTGTGACTCCCTCTCTCTCTGACCCTCCCCTGCTCATGCTGTCTCTCTCTCTCCTAGAAATAAATAAAACATTTAAAAAAAATAAACACTAAAAATTTTTTTAGTTAGTAATTATTTAATTAAAAAAAATTTTTAAACAAGCGACACATACCCAGATTATATAAAGAATTCTTACAACTTAAGAAAAAGACAAATAACCCAAAATAAGAAATTGGCAAAGGATTTGAATACACATTTCTGCAATATACAAATATATACACAGTTAATAAGCACATGAAAGGATACTCAACATCACTAACCATTAGGGAAGTGCAAATCAAAACCACAATGAGATACCACTTCCAGCCCACGTGGAGTACTATCAAAAAAAAAAAATAATAATAAAACAAGTGTTGGCAGGGATGTGGGGAAACTGGGAGCTTTGCACATTGCTGGTGGGACTGTAAAATGGTACAGCCACTTTAGAAACAGTTCAGCAGGTCCTCAAAATGTTGAACACGTAGTTACCATATGACCCACCAATACCATGCGTGGGCAACATCCAAAGAAAAATGAAAGCTATGCCCACACAAAAACCCATACATGAAGGTTTGGGGTTTATTCATAATAGCAAAAAAGGCAAAAACAACCCAAATGTTCATCAACTGATGGATAGGTAAACTGGTATGTCAAGTCAATGGAACATTACTCAGCCTTAAAACGGAATGAAATTTTGATCCATGCAACAATACGAAGGAGCCTTGAAAATATTCTGCTAATTGAATGTTAATTCAATTAAATTGAGTTACATGAAAGAAGCCAGTCACAAAAGACCACATATTGCAGAATTTAATTAATATGAAATTGTCAGAATACATAAATCTACAGAGACAGAAAGTAGTAGCTGCCTAGGGCTGGGAGTGATGGCTAAATATTTCTTTTGGGGATGATGAAAATGTTTTACAATCACACTGAGGGCCACAAAAACCATGATATACTAAAAGCCATTAAATTATATAACATTTTTAAAAAAGATTTTAAAGTAATCTCTATACCCAACATGGGGCTTGAAACTACAATCCAGAGATAAAGAGTCTTATGCTCCACTGAGCCCCTAAATCGTATACAGTAAACAGGTGAGTCAATGTGAAGTATATCCCAATGAAGCCCAAATATGGAAAGAACTTCTATATTTATCAAGTAGAAGAAGAATGAACTGGATTATAACCTCAAAAATGGGGAAAAGACAAGAAAAGCAAAAAAAAATATGAAGGAAGGAATAAACTCATGCCTATTTGTCATTACTTTCAATGTATACAGACTGATTTCTCCCATTAATTAAAGGGCCTATCAGGTTGTGTTAAAAATACACATCTGCACTGTTCAGGAAACATACTTAAGATGGTAAGTGTGTTGACATGAATGTAGCAGGTGAGGTGGTATCAGGCAAAGAGAAAAAAGGAACGGCAAAATTAATAGCAGATCAGCTGGATCTAAGGTTAAAGGTACTAAGGTCAAGAGGACATTATGAAAAGCATAGTTTGGGGGTGCCTGGATGGCTTAGTCGGTAAGGCATCTGACTCCTCGTTTTGGCTCCGGCCATGATCTCATGGTTTATGAGTTCAAGCCCCATGTGGGGCTCCACGATGATGATGGAGCCTGCTTGGGATTCTCTCTCTCCCTCCCTCTGTTCACCCTGCCCTCTCTCTTTCAAAAGAAATAATTTTTTTAAAAAGCACCGTTTGGAGAAAAGATATAAAAGGTATAACTATATCTACATCAAACAATATGGCAGCTAAAGACTAAAAATACAAGAACATGGTAACAATTTAGCTCTTCAAACGGGAACATCTACTAAAAACAGTGAAAAACAAAAATACACAGAAAATAGACACTATCCCTTCCCTCAAATAATAAAACCCACTTTTTTCTTATACCTGTGAATGCCACATATGAAAAGATTAATTGCATATTTGATGACAAAGAAAACCTTTACAAGCCTTTTGAATTAGAGATTTAAAGGATGTCTCTTTGATCACAACCCAATAAAATCACAATTAAATAATTAGGTAAGGAAAAGTCTTAACTACAGGAATTAAGGAATACACTCTTAGATCAGGAAGAAATCAAAGATACTGAAGAAAATCTTGAAAGCAATAGAAAGAATATTTCATGAGAAAACTTATAGGAGACACTAGAAGTTATACTCCAAGGAGATTTTTGTGTCAAATGCTTTCAATTCCAAGTTTTTTTTTTAATAAAAGAAACTTTGTGCTCATTTAAACCAATTAGAAAAGGGCAGCTCAATAAATCAAAAGGAAATGGTTGTAATAAAGATGTAACTTTAATAAAAAATGTAAGAGGGACAAACTCAAAGTTGGTTCTGTAAAAAGACAAATAAAAGATCTCACATGCCCTATTAAGCATGAGAGAGAGGGCAAATGAGGAGGGGGGGAGTTGGGAAAAGAGAAGGAGAGAAGGGTTCCAAGGAGAGACAGACAGACAGATGTGTACAAAACAGGCAAAATAAAGACTGGGAACAGAAATACAAAAGCAAATGTATGCTACAAAGGCAAATAAAAGAAATGTTAAGCTGCATGGCATTTTATGTTAACAAATTTGATAACCTAGAAGAAATGATGATTTCCTAGGAAAACAAAATCATCAGAATGATTCAAGAAGTGGAAAATTCAGGGGCGCCTGGGTGGCTCAGTCAGTTAAGCATCCGACTTCGGCTCAGGTCATGAACTCATGTTCGTGGATTCGAGCCCCACGTCAGGCTCTGTGCTGACCGCTCACAGCCTGGAGCCTGCTTTGGATTCTGTGTCTCCCTCTCTGTCTCTGCCTCTCCCGTGCTTGTGCTCTGTCTCTCTCGGTCTCTCAAAAATAAATACATGTTAAAAGAAAATTTTTTAAAAAGTGTAAAATTTGGAAGAAAAGTCCCAAGACCAGACAGGTTTGCAGCTGAATACCCTGTCATTCTACTGTTAAATGGTAACAGGCAATTAAAAAATAATAAGCCAATTCATTTTGTGAAGCTGAGCATAATTTTAATTCCCAAACCTGAGAGGGATGAGAAGGAAAACTATTAACGAATCTGGCTTATGATAGATTAGTTACAGAAGCTGAACTAATATTAGCAAATAACAGAAGTCAGCCAGCTATCAAAGGGATAGATACCGAGACCGACCTGGATTTATTCCAGGAAAATAAAAGGAGCTCAATACCAGAAAATCAATAAAATTTACTTCGTCACTAAATTAACTGTGAAAGTAACTATAAGACCATAGCAACAGATGCATTTGATAAAAATAAAGCCATTCGATTAAAGTTTAGCAGCCATTCCTTACATAAACTAAGCACAGAAGGAATTTATTCATGAAATATTATTATTAAACAGGAAGAGCTTGATAAAAAGGTATATAAAATGAGCCGTATTTGTTACACAATGATGTACATGCAAGTGTAGGTATGAATGTGTTTATGGATGAGCACCAAGCTGTCACCAGGGATTTTGGGGACAGAGGCAGCAGTGAGGACAGGAAAATTTTAACAGACAGGGAAGATGGTAAAACAAAGGTTGCAGGTAAAAATCACGTATCATATATAGCAATGCGCACAGATAAAATTGGATACCTTCACAGGTATAGTTTCTAAAAGACTGCACAGCACCACTAGGGGAAAAAAGATACTCTGTTCCCAACTCCACAGCCCTCCCTTTCCCCAGCAGCAAGGTGCGGGGTAAGGGGTAAGATACTCCGTCCGGCGTGGACATGACTTTCTGTTACACAACACAGTAGAAATGTGAATCAGAGCAGGGGCTACAGACAGGGTCAGAACTTAGACACAGCCACCCCTCCTCCCACCCGCAGCCAAACTCCTGCTTGCCAAGCTCTGGATCGTCTCTGACAGGGGCAGCTGGAGCTGTTAGGGAGCAGGGATTTGAGCAATTTCTGCAGTGCCATGTGCATCCATCACATTTACTTCATCTCTACCCCACCCCCAAGTGTTCCCTTAGCACCTAGGACAACCTTCTTCTGCCAGCGCCTATTACTTGGCCTCACAATGATCTGAGGGCCACCTGTGTTCATCACTAGACTCCGTCCTGGCTGAGGGCTGGAACCTTTTCTCGTTAACTTCTCAAGTCATGGTTGCTAACGCAGCACCTGGCGCGTCGTACGCACTCTGTCAGTGTCTGCCAAATGAATGAAATGTGTTCAAAACATGGTATGAAGTCTGCACTCAGAATCTTCTGTTTGGAGCCATTTGCTTTAGATTCCAGGGCAATTTAAAAAATTTTCCAACCTTGCTGCCAATAACCTAATGGGGTGAAGGAATGTTGGCATACCCCGTGGGGCACGTGATTCTGGTTGGTCCTTTGGCAGCAGGGACATCGATACTACTCTTAGGAACCCAGCAAGATGGTGGAAGGGGTACTCTTCTGAGTACCTCCCATGTCTGACCCTGTATGATACCCCAGTGCCTGCAGCTGTCCTCTAGAAGACATCACTTTAAGTTTATTTAATTGAGAGAGAGAGAGAAGTGTGCTAGCAAGCAAGCCTGAGCTGGGGAAGGGCAGAGAGAGAGGGAGAGAGAAAATCCCAAGCAGGTTCTGTGCTGTCAGTACCGGACCTCAATGCAGTGCTCGATCCCCCAACCGTGAGATCGTGACCTGAGCTGAAATCAACAGTCGGATGATTAAATGACTAAGCCACCCAAGCACCCCCGGGAGGTGTCACTCCAGAGGCAGATTTGGGACAGGCACCCAAGCGTGTGCCCAGGGCTTTGTAGAAACACAGACACATGCTCGGGTTCCATCCCGACTCTGCCTCTAAAATGACATCTCTTAGGCATCAGACTCTTGATCTTGGCTCAGGTCATGATCTCACAGTTTCGTGGGTTTGAGCCCTGCATCAGGCTCTGTGCTGCCTAACTGGGTTTCTCTCCCTCTCTGTCTCTCTCAAAATAAAAAAAACTTAAAAATTTTTTTAAATGAAGTGACACATCCTGGGGGTGCTTGGGTGGCTTAGTCGGTTAAGCATCTGACTCCTGATTTCAGCTCAGGTCACGATCTCCCAGTTGGAGGATCAAGCTCTGCGTTGGGCTCCCGTGGTTACAGCACGGAAGTCTCCAGAGCCCTCTGAAAAGCAGAATCAAAGACAGCTACAGACCTTCATTCCTTCCCACCAAAATATCCACGCGCCATCTTCAGAGGTTTGGGCCATACTCTCCAGCCCTTCCAGTTTCTCTGCCATCTCCCTGAATTTACCTGTATCTTTTCCAGAACCTACTTCTTTCTTATCTGCCAGCCTTCTTGAAGATAAGGAGCCTCTACATTTTCAACAGTGGGAATTTACTCTTGCTAATATTTGCATAATGTACACCTCTTTCAATCTTGACAAAAAGCTTCTCACTACAGTTGTCTCCACTTTCCAACTAGGTTCTGTTCCAGGATGTCACCGGAATTCTGCAGGCATGTCCCCTAAGGATGGCGTCAACTGTGGTCCAGACTTCCAGCCAGCCAAAGAAAACACACTGGACATTCTATTGGGATACTAATAATTAAGCGCAAACCAAAGGGAGCGTGCCTTGAATGCTGGGACCTGAGGAAAACAAGTTTCAAATGAGGGAGGAGGTGCAGACTGCTTTTTATGTGAATTCTGAAGTGGATGTTTACTCACTCACAGAAGCTCCCAATCTTTACGCAGTACACCGCCACCTCCTCCCCCAAACTCAGTTGTGGAATTCTCAGGAAAGCTAAAATTTAAGATGTTGCTAATTCTCCGTCTTTCCCAAACGTAGGAGGAAAATATATAAGCAAGACTCCAACCACTCTTGAGATGATTCCATTTGTTTACACTTTCTGTCTTCTCAGAAAATCATCCTTTATTCTGATCCCCTATTTTCTCTTTTCTAACCAAGAAAAAAGGTGTCTTTCCCACTCTGGTTCCATCTAAAATAATTCAATGTTTAATTCTTTTGCCACACAGATGCTTTTTGGCGGCTCTGAAATGCCAAGAGTTGCACAGGGCAGGGCGCTTCTCAGAGGTCTCGGTCACCTGCCTGCCCGTGGGGTTCCTCTGCGACCTGGGTTGCAGATGAAGGCCCCCGACAGAAGAGTGTGAGGTGGATTCTCAAACTGTGTCATGTGGTGCCTCACAGGACACCTCAGGAACTGAGGGGCTCCCAGGGAGGGTGGGGGTAGCAGGGTGGGGATTCAGGGGCCCTCCTACTCCAGTTCAAAGACAGCCGTCTGCTTTCTGCTAGTTCAAATTTGTACTCTGGGTTTGTCCTTTCTACGGTTCCTGGTTGCTAAAAAGTTTTGAAAATCTCCTAAGTAGCACAATACCCATCCTGTGCCTTTGGGCCCCATAAGACAAAAGGGGTTTAAAGGAATCAAGGTGAAAGTGCCTGTAATGTAGCACCAGCTCTGTGCTTCCACACACATCTTTGCTGATTCTCACAACTCGGGGAAGGTGCTCACTGCATAGATGACGGACTCCACAGAGCCACCTGTCCCAAATCACAGGGCAAACACATGGCAGGACCCAGGCCATCTGCCCCAGGTCCTCTCCAGTCATAAACTGACCATCAAACGTTTTCAAAGGGGTTTGAAAGCCCCCTTCAAATCATCTACAGCTTCAAACCATCAATGTGCAACTCAACAACTATGTCTAGAACACCCCATGCACGTGGCTTACCTGCATCATCTTCCCTGTCCACTTCCAAAGTTACCGCGAGGATTTCACTAAGAGAATTCCAATAATTCATTCTTTAAAGTTCTCTTTATTTTGAGAGACTGTGTGTGAGCAGGGGAGGGGCAGAGAGAGGGCCAGAGAGAGAATTCCAAGCAGGCTCAGCACTGTCAGCAAAGAGTCTGAAGAGGGGCTCAAACTCACAAACGGTGAGATCATGATCTGAGCCGAAACCAAGAGTCAGATGCTCAACTGACTGAGCCACCCAGGCAGCCCCAAAGAATTCATTTTTATATTCTAGGTTGTTTTCTATCATTTCCCCTCATGCATCCTCCTCACACAGTGATTCAGCATGTGGCCCCACTGACTTGAATCTGCTTTTCCGCATCAATCCTCTTTCGCTCAGTTAAGTTAAGCTGGCTGTTCTCACAACTCCCCACCTCCCCACCAAACATATGATGAATCAAACAGGAATGAAGTTCATCTCTTGCCCACAGAAATTTAGTCCACAACAAATAGGATTGATGTGTGAGTGGCTTTTCCCCAAATGGTGATTAATTTTTAAAAATTTTTAATGTCTATTTTCAAGAGAGAGAGAGAGAAACAGAGCACGAGCAGGGGAGGAGAGAGAGAGAAGGAGACTCAGAACCTGAAGCAGGTTCCAGGCTCTGAGCTGTCAACACAGAGCCTGATACGGGTCTTGAATCCACAAACTACGAAACCATGACCTGAGCCAAAGTCTGCCCAACCAAGGAACTACCCAGGTGCTCCCCCTCCCACTGCCATGGTGATTTAGATACAAGTTCCTTTCATCTGCTGGCCCCCAACATCTCTGACATGGGAGCCTCCACATGGCCAGGCCTGAGAGTGGGATTTACACTTTGACTCATTTTCCACCACCCTGAATCCAGCCAGTGGCCCCATCTCCCTGCAAAGGGTGTTGGGAAATTACATGCAGCCACTGCCCGGGAAGAGAGGGAACAGGTGAAATAGATTTAGCAAAGGACACTGGTCTTCAATTCAAGAGCCCCTTGCAAGGGACTTGCAGTTGATCTGACCAGCATATACTGTGTTCCAGCATATACGGTGTCCCTTAATCAAAGGAACCAGTCTCCCCTAGATCACTTAACCTCCTTGTGACTCAGTTTCCTTACATTAAAAATAGGGACAATAACACCTTGCAAGATTGCTTTAAGGATGACACACATATGAGAGTGCTCAGAATACTATCTGGCCCATAGTACATGACATATAAGCACTTGATAAACCAAATAAAGGGGTACAAGAAGCAAAGTTCCCCTGTAAAGTTCTAACAGACTCCTGTCTTGGGGGGGGGGGGGTTCTGCCTCTTGGGAAGAGGGCAGACTGCAGAAGCCCAAGGGTTGGAGAGTGCCTCCGAGGCCAAGTTCAGCTTTCCATGCAGGAGGGAAAGCCCTGTAAAATACATCCCAGACTTGATTTAGCACCTTCCTGGTAAAGAATTCATTCCCTCACAAGCTGCCCCAATCTCTCTCCCACTATTTTAGATGTGGAAAATGCTTAGCTCCTTGTAGACATTTCATTGGCATTCCCATCCCCATTAAAAAAGAAAAATCGAATTCTGGGGCACCTGGGTGGCTCAGTTAGCTGTCCAACTATGGGTTTCGGTTCAGGTCATGATCTCACAGTTCGCGAGTTCGGGTCCCATGTTGGGCTCTGTGCTGACAGCCCGGAGCCTGCTGGGGATGCTCTCTCTGCCCCTCCCCTCACTCTCGCTTGCAAAATAAATAAACCTGAAAAAGAAATCTAGTTCTGTGCCCATCTATTCTTTTGTTCACTCCTTTATTCAACAAACATTGAGGGCTTACCACGTTCTAAGTGTGACCAAGACATCCCAGATCTCAGCCCACATGGGAAATGTATTAGTCTACGTGGCTGCGAAGAGGGACGGAGAGAAGGCACTGATTTTAGATTCTTGGACACAGTCACATTTGAGCCAAGACCAAACTAACAAGCAGGGGCTGCCATGAAGCCCATGCCTGGTATGGGCTCCACAGGCACAAAGGCTCTGAGGTGGGCAGATTCTGTGGCTAGAGAGCGAAGATGGCAAGACAGGCGACCAAAGGGGACACTAGAACGGAAGGCTACAGAGCACCTTTGGGCGCTGGAGGCCTTGCAAACGACTCCGGAATTCCCTTTGGCCTGAGTTGGAAGCCACTCAAAGGTTTAAGCAGAGGAGTTTATGTTGGTAAAAGACCGCTCCTCTTCCACCAGAACGATGGGGACAGGGCGGGGGTATCAACGGGACTGGAAGCTAGAAATCCAAACAGGTGAACTTTCCAGCATCCTGGCAAGGGGTGATGTTGTCCCAGTTAAAGTGTAAAGATTTGCACTTCTAAACTTTTCAGTAGAGTGACTTCTTAAATATATACCTAAATATGGCCAGGGGTTCATGTTTTTGTAACCATTCTTCCTGACACTCACAAAAGGGAGAAAGGTTCTTTATACCACGTGCCAGTCTAGGCAAAACATTGCCTTTACATTACAGGACATGTTAGGAAGCCTATTATTCTTTTAGGATAACACGTCCCCAACCCCAAGATAATACGGTAATTCCTCTAGCCAAGAAAGGTTTTTACCAGATCGCCTTTAGTTGCCATTTTTCCCTCTTGCTTCCTTAAAGGAAAGACCTCAGTGCTTCTCCACAGACTCCATCCTCTCTATGTTCTTATTTCTCCCCAAACCTGCCAAATTCCCCTCCCCAGGGGATCCAGCATCTGCTAGATGAATCTATATCCACGCCTGAGTTCACATTCCAGCTACAGTCAGTTGCAATGGTGACAGTTACATAATGTCAAATTTCAAGACACTTTCACTAAGAAGGCCTCAAGGAAGGAGGATCTGTTTAGGAAAAGAGTGGGACCAGCCACGGGCGAAATGGCTTCTCTCCCCTCCTGGCCTGTGCCCATGTTACTCCCTTGTTTGGGATGCCCTTTTCCTTCCTCGTCACCTAACTGAACTTTATTCGTTCTTCAAGATGCAGCTTAGGGGCTGTGTCACCAGATATGCTGCTCCTTCCCCGGCCCAGCTGCGTCAGGGGGCGCCTCCGGAATCCCATATCCATGTCTACTTTGATCGCAGTGTTCGCCACACACTCTTCCTCCTTTATTTCACTTTGTCTCTCCTGCTGGACCCCAGGAGACGTGTCTTATCTATTGTTTTACCCCGACAGGGTTCGATATGCTTGTGGAATTAGCACATGACCCATCTCATACACTGTCAGTAGGTGTATGAACTGGATAGTACCTACTAAAGCAGCGGTTCTCAACGGCAGGTGAGTTTGGTCCCCAGGGGCCACATGGCAACGCCCGGAGAAATGTTTGGTTGTCGTTACCAGAGGAAAGGGTGGCCCTGGGCATGGAGTGGGTAGGGGTCAGAGATGCTGCGAACATCTGGCACACAACAGGCATGCCTAACAAGGTCACCCAGCCTATAAGGTCCATGGTGCGGAGGTCGAAACATGCATCGAATCCATGACCAGCAAACCTACTCCAGGGTATACGTGCCCAAGGGAAATGACGTATAAGTCCATCAAAAACACAAGAACACCTCGAGGCCCCTGGGTGGCTCAGACAGTTGAGTGTCCGAATATTGATTTCAGCTCAGGTCATGATCATCTCATGGTCGTGAGATCAGGCCCCAAGTCAGGCTCTGTGCAGACAGTGAGGATCCTGCTAGAGATTCTCTCTCCCTCTCTTTCTCTCTGACCCTCCCCCACTCGCATGCTCTGTCTCTCTCTCTCAAAATAACTTAAAAAAAAAAACAAAAAAACCAGGGGTGCCTGGGTAGCTCAGTAGGTTAAGGGTTCAACTTCAGCTCAGGTCATGATCTCATGGTTTGTTAGTTCGAGCCCCGTGTTGGGCTCTGTGCTGACAGCTAGGAGCCTGGAGGCTGCTTCGGATTCTGTGTCTCCTTCTCTCTGCCCCTCCCCCACTTGTGCTCTGTCTCCATCCCTCAAAAATAAATAAATGCTAAAAAAAAATTTTAAAACAACAAAAAGCCCCGTCTGTAGCAGCTGTACCCACAGAAGCCCCAAACTGAAACAATGTAAAAGACCATAGTATTTACAAGATGGACTCCTCCAGGCAACATGAAATTAAAGACTGCTACCCGCAATGATAAAATGAACTAAACAACCAGACCAAAGAACCAGGCAAAACCCATCAAATGGAAGTTGGAATAATGGTTATCCCTGGAGACAGGCAGCTAGTGACTGGGAAGGAGCAGGAAGGAATCTCTGGGGGGCTGGGGAACGTTCCTGATCTTCATCTGGGGTACAGTCATACACACTGTGCTGTGCACTATGACTCATGCACCGAATGTGTATTATACTTCAAAAAGCTTTATTAAATGAACAGTCCACTAAGAGCACCCCACCAGCAGAAATCGCACATGGGTGCACTGCCCATAAGCCAGGTTTTCCAACAGACTTTCGGATATACTGCCAGAGGGAATGTATGCAGCTGCATTTCGGGAAGGCTATTTGCCAACAGGTTTCAAAAACCTTACAGGGTGTCCTTAATTCAATTCTGGTTTGGTCATTTTGATGCTAAGGAATGTTCGAAGGACATGCACACGAACTTAAACTTCAAGAATATTTATCACAGCATAATAAATATAAGAGGAAGGGGGCATTGAACTTGATGCCTACCCAAAGGGAACTGTGTAATATTATGGATTCATTAAAATTTTTAAATTTAAATGGAAGACATTTATGATATTTTAATTAGAACTTAAAAGCAGACCACCTACCAAGGTGTAATCTAAGATAAACAAAGGATACACTCAATAGGTTAACTATGATTACCTAATGTAATGAGAGATTACGGGATTTCCTAAAATTTTTATCACTTCCCCCCTAAAACATACATATATATTTGTTAATAAGAAAAAAATGATACAATCACAGTTTTTAAAAATAAAGGGGAGGGGCGCCTGGATGGCTTAGTCAGTTAAACATCCAACTTTGGCTCAGGACACAGTCTCACTGCTTGTGGGTTCGAGCCCCACATCGGGCTCTATGCTGACAGCTCAGAGCCTAGAGCCTGCTTCAGATTCGGTGTCTCCCTCTAGCTTTGCTCCTCCCCCACTCGCACTCTATCTCTCTCTCAAAAATGAATAAATGTTAAAAAAATTTTTTAATAAAGGTGAGTTTTAGATTTTAAAACTGTGTACCAGACCTCATACAACACCCAGGTTGCCAATGTATTCAAAGCCCTGCTACCCTCAAAAGAACTCTAAACCCTCATCACAATGGCTGCGGTATAGCAGGGATTAAATAAAAAGATAAAATTCTAGATTTTTCTGTCTCCCATCTGTTTGTGGGATAGGTTACACAAACCCATACATACATGGAACCACACAGAACTTCAGAGCCCCTGAAAAAAAAGTTAAAAGCAATTCCATGTAAAAATTATGAAAATAAATATTTCTGATTGAAAAAGGTTTTAGATGCTGTAAAGGAAACCAATAAAACGGCAAAACCTTCCCAGGGGCGCCTGGGTGGCTCAGTTGGTTAACTGTCTGACTGGCTCAGGTCAAGATCTCACAATTCATGGGTTCGAGCCCCGCGTTGGGCTCTGTGCTGACAGCTCAGAGCCTGGAGCCTGCTTCGGATTCTGTGTCTCCCTCTCTCTCTTTGCCCCTCCCCTGCTTGCACTCTGTCTCTCTCAAAGATAAATAAATGTTTAAAAAAAAAAAAAAAAGGGCATGACCTTCCCTGAATGGTCAAGTCCACCTAGGTAATCTCATCAGCCCAGACCCTGACTGAGAAGTCAAGTCCATGTTCCTCTGTCAAGTGCAGGCGATCCCTTCTCTCACAGAGTACCTGCAATGATGGAAGAACACACTACACTTGGAGATTGCTGGATGTGAGGAGCGTCACCCCCACCACCTGAACAAAACCTCTCTCCATGAAGCTCCATTCTCTGAATTCTGCGTGGCGGCTGGTGGCGGCACATGCTCCTTTATTAGGTGGCACGGCATGAGATCTACCTTGTAGCTCCCCCAGCCTCAGAGTTCTTCCTGGAGCCACAGGACGTACGAGAGCTAAAGGTGGGAGCATCTGCTCATCCTTGATCTACTTAGAGTACCTTAGCTCACAAATCCATCCTGAGATTCTCAGGTTGATTCTGGTTTTAAGAGAAAGCTGTTTCTCTTCTCACTTGTTAGCCCAAAAGACTTGCAGCCAAATAAACCAACAACAAAACCCTGAGATGAAACATCTAACAATGTTAATTTTCAAAGCCCTATATTCCCCCTCCAGCTTCTCAAGGTCATAACTCCTTGCTGAATGATTACAGAGGGGTGCTGACATGGGACGTGGGAAAAACAGTCCTACGAAGTCCACCCTCTAATAGAAAGAGCAAACAGCTCAGATCCCAGCCAGCTGCGACAAAGGACTGACAGAGCCGAACACATGGGAGCCCCTGGGCGTCTGTGCAGATGTCTGTTCATCCACCTCCTCGGAGAGAACGGAGAGAACGAATCACAAGACTGTTCGGAATAAGAAACCAAAAGGGCAGAAGCCCCAGGAAGCAGCCGGGCCTGAATTTCATGCAGTTTCCAGAGAGTGAGCTCACATGCTGGGTGGGTTATTTGCACAGTGGGCAGGCGAGGCTGACAGCTTGAGGGGGTTATTTTCAGGGGGAGGGGGTGGTTGTAAGTCCTATTCTCCTGGAGACGCTTCTGGGCCCTGAGCTCCCAGGAAGCATTTTCAGCTCCCAGTCTGTCCCCCTCCCCCCCCATTCACACAGGGGTTAAGGGCCTGTCAGCCAGCCCAGCAAGCATGGTCTTTGTATTTAAACCATCTCAAGGGGACCCATATCTCCAGGGACAACCAGAACCTGGGAGAGAAGAGAGAAGGGAGAGGAGAGAGAGGAGTCCTCCACCCATAAGTGCTGGCTGCACAACCTCTGATCCAGGAAGTGAAATACATGGGACAGGGGTGGGGGGGATCATCAAAAAAAAGAGCCTGGGAAGACTAGAATACCCTGAAGAGCAGCTAGAGGAATCTCGACCATAAGCACAGAAATGTTTCTGCCTCCCTTCCCCTCCTCCCCTCTGCTGGGCATCAAGCGCCTTCCTACTGTGTGTGCTCCAAATGCAGATCAAAGCACTATGTCTACACCACTCTCGTGCCCAGGGATTCTTAGTCATCAGAGGGCCCCCAGACTGCAGCTGTAATCTCTTTCTAATTAAATAAAAAACCCTAACCAGCCCAAACCAGCACAAGCAATATACAAGTCAAACATACATTTACATATGTGCCTATTTACACACACACATATACATATGTTTTTACAGCAGGAAGCCTGTTCCCCAAGTCTAGAATCCTCTGCCTTCCTCATCTGATTCCAGCAGCAACAGACATTTCTGCCACCTGTGGGGGCTGATTCCAGATCAAAACGCCACCCCTCCGGTGCACCCTACCAGCCCAGTGAGATCCATTAACAAACCAGGGAACAAAGACGGAAGAGAGGCCCAACCTGCATTCCTTGAAAGTGGGGTTAGATTCTATACTTTGATAAACCTCAGAGCCTGAACCTCTTTGCTCTCAGGAGCAGCCAGGGTGCAGCTCTCAGACTCTTAATAAACAAGCCCGCCTCTCTCCCCACCACTAGGCACAAGGACTTTCTCTGCCCAGCATCTATTTTCAGCCCCTATAAATCATATTCCATTGTTTGAGGGAATCTGAACTCATGCTTAATAAACCATCAACCTCACTCCTCTGCCACCACCCCAAATTTCCCTCAGGGAAAGACGGTTTGGAGGAGGAAAGGAAATTCTTAATTAGGGCTGGATTTTAAAAGCAAGCTTCCACACAAAACAGAAAAACAAATCTGGTCTAAACACCGTAACCGCTAACGTCTTTGATTAAAGCACTGGACTGTGATTCTCAGGTCCAGGGGGGACTTCAGTGAACATCGGAAGGAAGCAGAAGTTGAACCTAATGCCAAATGACACATGATCGGGCACTTCATGACCGTGTCGGTGCTGCAGTGGCTAGATTAAATTGCTCTGATGCAGAATTTCTCCCAAGTATAGGTTACCAAGAAACATAATATTGCTTTAAAATTAGGTGTGTTCACCATTCTCACACCAGCAGTCATGAATCGTAATCATAACCAGGCTTAACCTAACACAATTCCCCTATCTTTCCCGGAGAGGCAGGGAAATAAGCGGCCATGAAGCTCATGTTCTAAGATCAAAAACCAGATCACAGCACTCACGGCATAAAGTCTGCCAAACCAGGGCTCTGGGTACACACAATTCTTAAGGAGCTCATTTAATGGAAAACAGCTGTCTGGCCCAGGAAACCCTTCTGACTTTCTGGAAAATGGAGGGGTTTCAAAGGATTATGCAGAGTGACTGTGACTTTGAAAATTCCCAAACTCTTAACCGAAGCCCGAATGAGAACAGGTTTTTAAACTGACCCACCGCAAGACACTGCACAGTTCACCTGGACCCTGCAAGCCCAGCGGGAGCTCAGCGGTCCACACTGCAGCTTGCCTGTTACAGGTCTGCAGACCCACTCCCTGCTGGCAGAGTCCGGCCACCCCCACCTGGCTACCAGCAGGCTTCAACACCTTGTCCAGATCCAAGTGAGGGCACCAGCCGGGGGTGCGGGGAGGGGTGTCCCCTGGGCCTACCCTCCTACCTGCTGTATTCCTGGCTGGCTGAACAATGCTCAGGGAGGGGGCCCCAGGAAAAGCCACATCATGCCCAGTGCGCCACTCCACCACTCCCCGGTCCTCAACAACACCGGTTGCACAATCTTCCACCCATGAAAGAGGTGTGCAGAAACAAGGGGCCTGCTCCAGAAGGATGCGAGGAACAAAAGCATCGGGGGGCCCCGGCTGGTCTCCACCTCTCCCCTCTTCCGGAGGGCAGAGGCCACAGAGCTCCTGCAGGGTAAGTAAAGATGTTGTAAAACCCAACTTTGGGAAGAGGAGGCAGTAAAAGAGGCCCCTAGGCACCCACGGCTGCCAGCACTCACAACCTCCAGACATCAGGCATTTGACCATGACCATAGCGGTAAGCGGAACACACCAAAAAAGTGCCTTCTGGCTTAAGAGCATACACCTTAAAGCGGCTAAACTGGCCGCTTCACTTTTCTCTGCTCTTAGCATGTGATCCTGAAAGGCACGGACAGAGAAAGTTTCTGGGATTAACTGGAGAAAACACACGCCAGTGAAGGCACCCTGGGGGACCTCCCTGGAGGCCCTCACTGCTGCTTGCCCCACCCTGGCACCTGAGTAAGGCTTGCCATGGGGTCATCAATACAAACTGATTTACCACCACCACCCACCCATACACACACACACACGGTGTGTCAGGTTTTCTGACTCCCTTTAACTAGGCTAACTCAAACGCATCCCTAAGGTGCGACCCCACAGGTGTGACTGGCTTGGCCACACCCAGCCAGCGAGGGAAGACATCCCCCCACCACCACGTCCTTGCCGGCTGCAGGGTGCGGGCGCCTGCCTCTGCCCCCTCCTCTCCACCCACCGGGAAGTCGGAGCCCCCCCCCCACCCCCACGCAGTCAGAGCACTTTAAATCCCCGCCGCCGTGGCCCCATTACTGTCCAGAAAAGCACAGCCGCCCCCGAACAGCCGGCCCACGGAGCATCTGGAGTCCTCCCGGCCCGGCGCTCACGCCTCCCCGGGCCGCCCCCGCCCCCGCGGGCCGCGCCTTACCGCCGGTGTCCTCGAAGCGCGGGGGCGGACGATCCCGCAGCGTGGCGCTCCAGCCCGCGCCGGCCTCGTCCTCCTCGGCCTCCTGCGCATCGGGGGCACCGGGCGGCGGCGGGGGGCCGGGGCGCTCGTGTTCGTCGTCCGAGGAGGCGGCCGAGGAGGAGCGCGAGGCTGCCGACGTGCTGTAGAAGGGGTTCCCGCCGCTGTCCGGGCCCGACTCGCCGAACACGTCGTCCGAGATGTGCAGGCTCTCGTAGCGCGCGCGGGCCGCCTCGAGCAGCGCCGGCGCCCTCCTCCGCGCGCCCCCGCCGCCCTCGGCCATAGCCCCGGCCGCCGCCCGCGCGCCCGCCCCCCACAGCGCTTCCCAGCCGCACGCGCCGGGCCCCGGGCCCGCGCCGCGGCCCGCCGTCCCCCACCAGCGCAGCCCGCAGCACAGCGCCCGCCGCCCCGCGCCCTGCCGGCCCGCCGTCTTGGCCGCCTCGGGCCCTGCGCCCGGGGAAGCGCCCTCAGAGCTCGGGCGCCGCCGGCTGCGGGCCGCGGCTGGAGGCAGGGCGCGCGGGCGGGAGGCTGGTGCTGCGGCCGGGCCCAGGCGCCGCCGTTACAGTCGCCGCTGCGTCTCCTCGGCGCCCGCCGCGTCCCCGCGCGCCCTCCCGCGGCACCCAGCGCTCCCCGGCCGACCTTCCCGGGCGCGAGCCACCGGAGGCGGGCCCCGCCTCCTCGCACCTCCGGCCCGCCGGCCAATCGGGAGCCGGGCCGGGGCGGGGCCGGCGCGGGGCACGCCCCCCCAACCGGGCGGGACCAGGAAAGAGGCGGCGGCGGCTGGCTGACTGGAAGGGGGAGGGCAGGCGGCGGCTCGAGCCCGTCCCCTCGCCTGCAGGGCCGTGCGGCCCCGGACGGCCACCCGCAGGCCCCGCGCTCGCTCCGTGCGGGGAAGGGAGGAACCGAGTGGGTGCCGGCGGGGGAGGGGACGCAGCTGATTCTTCCTGCCTCCCCAGCAGGACCGGCGCTCACGTCCGCTAAAGCTCTAGGCGCCCCGCGCCGGGGAGCTGTCCGCCCCCGTGGTTCTGAACCAGGCGCGGCCGAAACTCCAGGGAGGCGGCGGCCCGAGCCTCACAATTCCCGCGGCTGTTGCCGCTGCTACTGCTTCCCGGGGCTCACAGCCGGCTGCGCCTCTTGCTCCTATAAGCACAAGGGCTGCCTGGCTTCCGGGAATCTTGCTCTAATTAGGAGCTGGCCTCGACGGTCCATTTCTGGGGTCAGATGCTAACTCAGTCTCGCCTGAGTATCCCTGTAATTTGAGGGTGGCAGCATCTGGTCTTAGTCATTCCCTCTCATCTTTGATGTTTGACCTCTCTTAAACTGAAAATATTCATTGCCTCCCAAATATTGATTACTCTGACACCACTCTTGCCACATCTTTACTTACACATTTGACACACTCGCCTGTTAAAATATAGCACAATCACCCAGGCGTCAGTGCTCTGATAAACAATGGCACAAGAAGGATTCATCCACCCCTCTTGCTCGGCCAGGAGTCTGTGGCACTTATTCTGTTGATGGTGCTACCTATGATCAGTCTGTCTCCTTGGTCCCCTCTCCCTCCCACAAATAGTGCAATAAGTCACAATGATGGTAATTGGGCCATAAAGTCACTTGCACTCAGAAATAAAATAAATCCACAGAGATATGAAGGGCTTGCAAATCCTACTGGGTATTAACTAAATAATGATTGCCCAAGAGGGAAAGGCATGTTGCTATTTCTAAGCATGCATAAAGGATGAAGATGATGGGACCGTTCTGCCACCAACTGAGGTCAATTCAACAGCAGGCTGGCAGCTTCTGCTCTTGCCCTCCCCTCTCAGGCCTGTGTTTTCTTCTCCCAGACCAGAGCCTCTGTACAGGCATGAATCCCTGATAATCACTGAAAGAAAATATATAGAAAGAAAGGGATTCACATGACATTGCCTTCTATGTGGATTGGCTGATATTTGTGAAGTTGTTTGCAAAGCCTTTCAACTCTGTTGGAAGAATTATGCCACAGAAGAAAACTGGCTTCTGGCATATCCATATACTGTGCTCACCAGCGAAACATTTTGAAGACAGTACATACAGGTAATCAGACTTACCTCAAAAGGTCAATGGGAACATAGATCGAAGATGCAAAATAAGACTCCATAGCTCAAGTTCAAATTCTGCAATTAGGAATTCTGTAATTTTTTATGTTATCTCTTAAAAAATAATTGAATGGGATCTAGAGGCTGAAATCTGTAGGCAAGAGTTCCTTCTCTTCTCCAGGTACCCAAGGAAAAAGTCAGCAGCTAAAGTGAGTGTGTGTTTTAAAAACAATGGCTTGCTTCGCTACCCCTAAGAAGCACAAAATAGAGCAATAACAGTTACAAGGATGGACACAGTCTTCCATTGTCTCAAATTTGCATTTGCATGGTGCTTATCTCAAAGAAACCTTAGAGCCTTTGTGTTATGAGCTCACAAGTACTTGTAGATCACACAGCTTGCAACATTGGGGAGAGGATTATATGGTCACAAAAGAAACAGACTGGGAAATCAAATTGTTATCCAAAAGCTTGCCAAACAAAAATTAGATGGCTATTTCAGTTTAGAATCAAGAGTTTAGCAACCAAGGGTTACTTTGTTTAAGCAAGTGATGCTAACCAAGAAAAGTAAAAAAAAAAAAAACAGCAGCCTTTAAAGACAGGTGGCTGATTCTCCCTATGGAAAAAGAGAAAAGTGTAGAAAACAATCGGAAAACAAAAACCAAAAAACCTCCCCATCTGCTTGGCAACCTACCACCATCATGATTTTACATCGTTAACTTTTATAAGTAATGTTATCTGTAAGGATAATTATGGAACCAGTATTAAACTGAGATGTTTTCAACTTTGAGTCATTTAAATACATCTTCCAAATAATATAGTTTTGTAATATAATTAAATATAATTTTAGATGAATATTGAGCTTTTAGTTTATACTCTGCACAAAGGGCTCTGGGTAGTAAAAGCAATCCATTTGTGTAGTAGAGTCCTTAGGTTTTGTTAAGCCGGAGGGTTGCACTTTTAAGTAACTGGGGCTGGTAGCCATATTTCATTGAGACTTGGCCTCCTTTTCTGGTTTGTTTTAATAAGAAAGAAAAATTCAAACTATG
Organism: Hyaena hyaena; assembly: GCF_003009895.1. Lineage (NCBI taxonomy): Eukaryota > Metazoa > Chordata > Mammalia > Carnivora > Hyaenidae > Hyaena > Hyaena hyaena. The sequence continues at coordinate 1,179,960 of NW_024080823.1, forward strand.
ATACAATGTTTTCTTTTCATTAACATTTTCATTTAAATGCATTGAAAAAGCTCTTTGATAAGTATTTAGGCAGATTTTTATCATGTATCACCTTAATGCATACATAAAAATGAAAGTTAAAATAGTTGATTAATGTTTTCCCAGAACTTGACATTCAGAATCTCACTATTCTTATTTACCTTCTGAGAGTTTTCGGTGCACAGATTGTTCCCACAATATGTTCCTCTGAGCCACCCAGAGCTTCTGTCATGCTGCACTAAAAACAGTTTTATTTATTATTGACATTTAGCTGACCTTCAATGCTGTGTCAGTTTCAGGTGTACAACGTAGTCAGTTGACAATTCTACACATTACTCAGTGCTCACCATGATAAGTGTATCATCATCTGTCACCATACAAACTTATTACAATATTATTGACTATATTCCCAGTGTTGTACTTTTTATCTCTGGATGAGAACAGGAAATTAGTTTATTTATTTTATAATAAATAAACCTATCTCACCCATTCCCCCATCCACCTCCCCTCTGGCAACCACCAGTTTGTTCTTTGTATTTTAAGAGTCTGTTTCTGGTTTTTATTTGCTTGTTTGTTTTGTTTTTTAGATTCCACAGATGATATTTGCCTTTCTCCATCTGACTTATTTCACATTGCATAATACCCTCCAGGTCCATCCGTGTTGTCATAAATGGCAAGATCTTGTTCTTTTTTGTAATTCTACTCTTAATTTTTTGAGGAACCTCCATACTGTTTTCCGGAGTAGTTACGCCAATTTACATTCCCACCAACAGTGCACAAGGGTTCCCTTTTCCCCACCTCCTGGCCAACACATTTGTTCTTTCTTGTCTTTTTAATACTAGCCATTCTGACAGATATAAGGTGATAGATCTCATTGTGGTTTTGATTTTATTTCTCTGATGATTACTGATGTTGGACATCTTTTCATGTGTCTGTTGGACATTTGTATGTATTTTTTGGAAATTTGTCTAGGTCCTCTGCTCATTTTTTCAATTTGAATATTTGGGGGTTTTTTTGTATTAAGTTCCTTACATATTTTGGATATTAACCCCTTATCAGACGTACCATTCACTACTATCTTCTCCATTCCATAGATTCCATTTTGACTCTGTTGTTGGTTTCTTTTGCTATGCAACAGCTTTTTACTTTGATGTAGTCCCAATAGTTTATTTCAGCTTTTGTTTCCCTTACCTGAGCAGACATATCCATGAATATGTTGCTAAGGCCAATGTCCAAGAGATTACCACCTGTTTTCTTTTAGGAGTTTTATGGTTTCAGGTCTCACATTTACTTTTTTTTAATTTTAAAATGTTTTCTATTTATTTTTGAGAGAGAGAGAGACAGCATAATCGGGGGAGGGTCAGAGAGAGAGGGAGACACATAATCCGAAGACAGGCTCCAGGCTCTGAGCTGTCAGCACAGAACTCGATGCAGGGCTCGAACCCACAAACCATGAGATTATGACCTGAGCTGAAGTCGGACGCTTAACCAACTGAGCCACCCAGGTGCCCCTCACACTTATTTTTTTAAGTAAGCTCTGTGTCCACTGTGAGATTTGAATTCCTAACCCCAAGATCAAGAGATGCATGCTTCATGGACTGAGCCAGCCAGGTGTCCCTCAGATCTCACATTTAGATCTTTAATCCATTTTGAGTTTATGTGTATGATGAAAGAAAGTGGTCCAGATTCATTCGTTTGCATGCAGCTGTCCAGTTTTTCCAATCCTGTGTTTGAAGAGACTGTCATTTTTCCATTACATATTCTTGCCTCCTTTGTCAAAGATTAATTAACCATACAATTGTGCATTTATTTCTGGGATCCCTATCCTATTTCCATTGATTTATGTGTCTATCTTTTTGCAAGTACCCTAATATTTTGATTAGTATAGCTTTGTACTATATCTTGAAATCTGGGATTGCGATGCCATCAGCTTTGTTCTTTCTCAAGATTGCTTTGCATGCTGCACTTTTTATAAAAGCACTCTGTGGGTCATCCAAGTTACTGTCCCTCCATTTGCATGGCTTAATGCTGGTAGGATTTTTTTGGCAACCTTATCCAAGATTTTCATATAATAACCAGTCTGTTTTTCTTCTTCAAATGATCCTCTTTGCACTTGTTTGCCTGAACATTTTCTTCTTCGAATGATCCTCTTTGTACTTTTCAAGTGCAAAGGCCTATGGCCTGGCATGCTGAGGAGTGTGGATGGTCAGGCATGTCCTAGGAACAGTAACTAAGTTGGCGCAAGCTCAGGCTGCGGTAACTCTATCAGGACTTCCCACCTGCTCCGCACCAACTATTAGACAATTCCTGATGTTGGAGATGAGAAAGAAAATGGGGACGGGCGTCATAGAAGCCATAACCTATAATATATTGCTTCCTGTCTGTACTTCTACAGTTTTTTATTTTGCAAATGGCCAAACCACTGCAGGGAACAAACATGAACAAAATTCCTAAGGCGGCAGGGACTGACCTGGCCAACCTCATACTGCATAGGCTAGATCAGGCTTGGGAAGTCTATGGGTTGCTGGGTCACAATGGAAGGAGAAGGCAGAGGTGGGGTCACAGCAGCTGCTGCTTCTCCCTACATTGCCTTCATCACCTACAAGGAGGGGGCAGAGCCAAACAGAATCTCCTGGAACTGAGACAGGGGAAGGGAAAAGAAAGAGCCACAGCTACTGAGCCATGACCAACATATGGGGGAGAATGTGGAGACAAATGTGGCCTGGCCCAGTGTGACATTTGAGTCATATCTGACATAGAAACTTAAGGATCCAATCTTGCTCAAAATGATTTTTTCTTTATGAATTTATCAAACCAGAGATGCAGAGAGAAAACAAAATAGGACAATGCTATAGAAAACTTTTGGGAAAAATCTCTCTTGTTGGGATTGAGATGCCCTTCATTGAATTGATTGATTGATTCATTCATTTATTCAATAAATATGTACTGAACACTTACTATGTGCCAAATCCTCATCTAGGCACTGAGAATAAATTATAAAAAACACACAAATACCCTGTTTTTATTGCACCTATACTCAAGTAGAGGAGAGAGAAGAGAAAAAATAATAATAAAATAAAATAATAAATATGTAATACGTCAGCTGTTGGTAAGGGGTAAAAAGTAGGGGAAAGAGATTATGTTGGTAGTGAATGGTGAGGGTGGTGGTGGTGGTGCCTCTGTGTGTGGTCAGGGGAAGTTACTCTGAATGAGTTAAGAGTACAATCCAGTTGCATTTAGGAAGAGGAAACAAGTTCAAAGCCCCTGAGTCAGGCACACAACCCGCTGTACTCTATAAACATTAAGGAAGCTGGTGTAGCTTAGGCACATTGAGTTGAGTGATATGGTAGGAGATGAACTGAAAAGGAAGTTGACTGATACATTTTGTTAGACTGGATTTTATTTTAAGTGAAGTGGGGAGCCACTGGAGATCTGAGAGCAGAGAAATAACAAGATCTGACTTGTGTCTTAAATGGCTCACTCTATTTATTTCCACTGCTGAGTGAAAAATAAACTAGAACAGAGCAAGAATGGAATCCGGAAGACCAAATAGACTACTATGACAATAGCCCAGACTATAGAAGACAGTGTTTGGGACCAGATTAGGAGTGATAGAGGTGATGAGAACTAGTCAGACTTAGAATATATTTTGAAGGTAGAACCCACAGCTTTTACCAAAGAATTAAATATAGGCAGTGAGAGAAAGAGATGGATCAAGAATGATTCTATAGTTGTCTGAGCTACCGCAAGAGTAGCAGAGTTGGAGGAGAAGATTAAGAGCTTGGATTTGAACGTGTTGGGTTTAACACACCTAAGTGTATCTGGAAAGCAGACAGGTGAAAAGAGTTCAAGAACAGATCTGGATCGGAGGGAGAAGTGTGGAGTCATCAGCAGATAGATGGTAGAAAACGGACGTTACCAAGGATTCAGTATAGAGAGGGGAGAGGTAGGAGGTCAGGTCCTGGAGCACATGCACATAGGAGATCAGGGAAATGAGAAGAAAGCCCCGAAGGAGGCTGAGAAAGTTGAGGAACTGAGATAGACTTGTAGGGGCTAGAAAGTATTTCAACGAGAGAGCAATCATGGTGAATGCTGCAGAGGGATCTAGTAAGATGAGGGCTGGGAAGTAACCACTAGATTTGGCAAAAGGGGGATAAAACTGGGATTGGAATGGGTTTCAAAACATGGGAGAAGAAATGAGGTTTTGAGTAAAGACAAATTTTGAGGATTTTTGCTACAAAGGGAAGAGGGAAAAAGGAGGTGACAGGTGGGTTGAGGCTGGGAAGAGATTTCTGAAGATCAGGTGATATTTGAATGGATGTGGGGATGATTTAGTAGGAAGGGTGCAGGAGAGATGCTAGACAGCTGGACAGAGAGGGAACAGTTGCTAAAACAAGGTCCTTCATTGCTTGTAGGCAGTGGATTGGAATGCACGAGCAGAGGGGCTGGTCCTCACTCAGAAGGTATTAGGGTAAGGGGCCCGTGCAGGTAGATTTAGTGGGAGTCTGTGGGTCTTCTTCCCTTGCTGATTTGATTTTCTCAGTGAGTGAAGTCCTCAGAGAGGTCACCAGCTCTATCTGAGGCAGGTGTTCAGTTCTCAATCCTGGCTGTATATTAGAATCACCTGAAGAATTTTAAAAGACCACTCCTATCCGGGCCCTACGCCAATTAAATCCGATTCTCTGGAAGTAGACCTGGGCATTAGAATATTTTAAGGGCTTCCAGGCAATTCAAAAGTGTGGCCAGAGTTGAGAATCCCCAGGTTAGGGGTTTGAGGAAGGAAGATGTGAAATAGCCAAAATATTTCACCAGTAGAGTGGAGGCTCGGTCGGTAGGAGAAACATGCTTGGATTTGTGGTTGAGAATTTAATGTGAAACCTGAAAGAAATGATTGCATTTCTTTTCAAGTTTTATTAATTTGAGAAAGAGAGAGAGAGCAAGAGCACACAAGCAGGGGAGGGGCAGAGAGAGAGAGAGAGAGAGAGAGAGAGGATCCCAGGCAGGCTCTTAGCACAGGGCCTGAGGTAGGGCTCGAACCCATGAACCATGAGATCATGACCTGAGCCAAAATCAGAGTCAGACACTTAACTAACTGAGCCACCCAGACGTCCGGGGATGGTTGCATTTTTCTCCAACTATGTTCAGCTGCCAGAGGCAGACATGGGGACAGAGGGTTGGGTTTTACTGAAGTGGGTTTTTCTCAGGTGTGTATGATGGAGGTGAGAGTACCAGACAGTGATTATAATGATGGACCTGGACTCTGTGTCAGCTAAGGAGGTATGTGAGAATTTGGGAGAAGGATTAAGGGATGTTGAAAAGGAAGCAGGTAAATGGTTTCTTCTGAGTGGTTTTGATAATTAATATTTCCACGAAATATTTAGTGCAGCCATACCCCTGCAAAGCAGCACAAACAACTCTGATTAGGGCTTCAACCTACCTTTTCTTCCCAGGGTCTCAATTAATTGCTCTCAATGAGTGGACACTGTGAGATATTTAGAGCAAAGAAAAAAAATATATATATTGGAAGTTAGCTTTTCACATTCTTAGAAACCAGGCTTTTGCACATTTGTTTCGTGTCCTTTTTCTGTCTCCCTTGGTGATATTTTCCCTCTTGAAGCACATCCAAGCCCCACTCCACTTGTTCTCCAATAAAAGAAAGGGATCTGAGTACCGGCCTTGAAGTTCAATCACCTTTAAAGGAGAAACAACTCTGGGCAGTTGGTGTTTTACACAAAAGAATGGATTGCTTAGTCATAGAAACTCAGGTATTCTAAGAAACAGGGAGATATGTTCCCTGCTAGAAAGGAGACCTTCTTAGCATTTCCAAAGTCACAGACCTATAGCTAGCCCTGACAGAACTGAAATATAAATTAGATTTTCAGGGTCAAAGTCTACATAGATTATTGAACCGATGTATTGTTGTAGGTTTAGTGTTAAAGCCCAATCTGTCCCTCCGTTTTCTTACAATGACAATGATAGTTCTTACAAGATTGTGCACCCTACAAAACCACACAGCACACCGGAGCCATCCCCTAAACAGAGTCTCATATGCACTCTAATCGTAGGAGATAAAAGAGAGACACCAGAAGAAACACTCATGTAAGGGCTTTCATTAAATTTAGTGCAACCTCTCACCAAGTCTGTAACTTCATTTGCGGTAATTTTTTTTATAAACATTAACGTTGAAATACCCTTGGTTACAACGAGCAACTCAATTATCAGGAAAACACTAGCCTCGAATGTTTGATCTAATTACTAAAACAGAGGAGCTGACAGGGGTGCCTGGGGTCTGATTTCTGCTCTGGTCATGGTCTCACGTTTGTGAGATCAAGTCCTGCGTCACACTTTGCACTGACAGTGCGGAGCCTGCTTGGGATTCTCTCTCCCCCTCTCTCTCTGCCACTCCCTCACTCATGCTGCTCGCTCTCGCTCTCTCTCTCTCTCTCTCCAAAATAAATAAATAAAAAAGAAGAGCTGACAGAGTTTAGAAAATTTTCAACAAAGTTTAAACAAAAAGTGGTTGCCACTGAGCATCAAACAGCCAAATCCCAAATTAGAAAGCTTTGGAGTTTAATTGTGGGTGTGTGGCATTACATAGATGCTCTGTTTGATCATTCCAAAGGATGTTTCACTACAAGGTTGCAGACATCTTAGTCTAGCAAAGGTGCACAAAAATATACTTTTATTATTTTAAAATGGATCTCAATTTTTGTTTCAGATCCTGTTTTGCCAATCATTTTGGGCTCAGTTGAGTGTGCCCCCAGATTCCTATGTTGAGGTCCTAACACCCAGCACTTCAGAATGTAACTGGATTCAGACCCTAGATCCTTGAAGAGGTGATTAAGGGGGCACCTGGGTGGCTCAGTCAGTTAAGCATCTGGCTCTTGAGCTCAGCTCAGGTCTCCAATCTCAGGGTTGTGAGTTCAAGCCCTGCATTGGGCTCTGCCCTGGGCATGAAGCCTACTTTAAGCAAACAAGCAAATAAATAAATAAGTGATTAAGGTAAAATGAGCTCATTGGGGGTGGGTTCTAATTCAACGTGACTGGTATGCATATAAGAAGAGGAAGTTAGGACACAGAACATACACACCGAAGGGAAATCATCTGACAACACAGCGGAGAAAACAGCTATCTGCAAGCCAAGGAGAGAGACTTCTGAAGAACAGAACCCTCCCAACACCTTGACCCTGGACTTTCAGCCTCCAGAACTGTGAGAAAATAAAGTGTATGTTGTCTAAGCCACCCAGCTTTGGGTATTTTGTTACGGCAGTTGGGGCAGAGCACTACAATTCAGAAATTTGAGGACCTCCCCCCCACTATATCCTAAAGTTCTCTTTCAGTTGGAGAGGCTTGTGTGATGCTACTGTGGCATCAGGGCAGGGGGCTCATGGCATTCATGGCACTAGGTCACTGAGACACTGCACAGCTGATCCTGGGCTGGCTACATAATTTCCAGGCCCAGTGCAAAATGAAGATATAGGAGCTTTTGTTCAACAGCACAAACGGTTGTTAAAGATACTAAAATAGAAAGCTCATTTCCTCCATGGTCCTTCTTGCCACGTGTCACGGTTAGTGTTTTCGCTTTGCATTTAATATCATTCTAAGTAAATAAAAATTTCATTATGAGCATGAATTTTACCATTCATCTGGCAATGCCAGTTTTAAAAAATCCACACGTGGCCTCGGCAGCTGGTATGGGCACACGCACCCTGTTCTTACCAGGACAGTACAGTGGAAATCCCGCACAAGACCAGCTCAGCTGTCTTTCCCTCACCTGGTGAGACACGTGTGTATCACCAACCCTCCTGCCCTCAGCTTACTGTTGAGTAAGGATCTCGAAAGGACAGGGAGAGTGGGCCGCCCTTTCTTTCCCTTCGCTTCTAAGTCACCGCTTTCAGCCTAAGCGCTTGGCTAACCCAGGGAGGTCACGTGAGTGAGAAAGGTTAGGACCGGGTTCTGAGATGTTCACCAGAGGCCATTGCCTTCTGTCTGTGCTCAAAGCACGCTCTGCGTTGTAGGTAAAGTGTGCTCACGTTGACTCGGTCACAGATGTAACGCGCTTGTCTTGTCTTGCTGAACCCCACGCACTGGGCGCCACGTCCAAGCTGCACTCACCAGGCAGGAGAAGAGCATTTGAACATGAGGAGGCAAGGAATGGTGGGCACGCATATTGGGTGGTCTCCTCGGCTCATGCATGTGCTCCACAGTCCCAACCCCTCCGCTCACAAAACTCCAGTTCAAAAATAAAACTTAAGAATTACCGGACAGGAGCGCCTGGGTGGCTCAGTCGGTTAAGCGTCCGACTT